>NW_028187566.1:0-231776 GCF_964204655.1 Triturus cristatus
GGTATGGTTGTGTGTATGGTTGTGTGTGTGTGATTGTGTATTTAGTTGTGGTGTGTGTATGGGTGTGTGGTTGTATGTGGGTGTGGGTGTGGTTGTGTGTGTGGTTGGGTGTAGTTGTGTGTGGTTGTGTGTGTGGTTGTGTGTGTGTGGTTGTGTGTGTGGTTGTGTGTGGTTGTGTGTGTGGTTGTGTGTGGTTGTGTGTGTGTGGTTGTGTGTGTGTGGTTGTGTTTGTGGTTATGTCTGTCCCTTGCAACTTTGGAACACCTGAGCCCTGCTGAGTGACTCGCGGCTCCCCTGAAGATCGTAAGACCTCCGACCTTGTGCCTGTGCCCTGCTGAGTGACTCGCGGCTCCCCTGAACATCGTAAGACCTCCGACCTTGTGCTTGAGCCCTGCTGAGTGACTCGCGGCTCCCCTGGAGATCGTAAGACCCCCGACCTTGTACTTGAGCCCTGCTGAGTGACTCGCGGCTCCTAAAGACTCCCTCGGTCTGGCTGGACCCCAGTGACCACAGCGTATCCCCCAGCTCAAGGATTGTGGGCTGTGCGCCGGGTACGTCCCTGCATTGATCCGGATCCCCAAAGACTGTCCCGCTTCCCCCTATCCCTACCGAGACTCTCTGAGCCCGTGCTCTATTTGTAAATATCCACCTTGTTGATCATAGAGATCCTACGAAGCTGATTAGATAAAGATATGTTCCCAAGAACATACAGTGTGGTGTCTCTTTGTCGTGTGGTGCAGTGTGGACGATCCTAGACACGAGACTCTTCCCCTGAGGAGTCTCCCGCCAGTGCCCAGCTACGATACCCCGAGGGTAGGTCTCAGGGTGCTCAGGTACCCTCCCTGTCTCCTCTGAGGTCGCCTTCTAACAGGGGGTGTATGGATGTGGGTCTTGTTGGGTGTGGTTGTGGTTGTGTGTGTGGTTGTAGGTGAGGTTGTGGTTGTGTGTGTGTGGTTGTTTGTGTGGTTGTGTGTGTGGTTGTGTGTGTGGTTGTGTGCTTGGTTGTGGTTGTGTGTGTGGTTGTGTGGTTGTGTGGTTATGTGTGGGTGTGTGTGTGGTTGTATGTGTGGTTGTGTGTGTGTGGTTGTGTGTGTGTGGTTGTGGGTGTGTTTGTGGTTGCGTGTGTGGTTGTGTGTGTATGCGTCATTGTGTGTGTGGTTGTGTTTGTGATTGTGTGTGTTAGGTGTGTGGTTGTGATTGAGTATGTGGTTGTGGTTGTGTGTGTGTATGGGTGTAGGTGTGTGTATGGTTGTGTGTGTGTGGTTGTGTGTGGTTGTGGTTGTGTGTGTGTATGGTTGTGTGTTTGGTTGTGTGTGTGGTTGTGTGTGTGGTTGTGATTGTGTGTGTGGTTATGTATGTGGGCGTGGTTGTGTGTGGGTGCAGTTGTGGGTATGGGTGTGGTTGTGGGGGTGTGTGTGGACGTGTGGTTGGGTGTGGTTGGGTGTAGTTGTGTGTGTGGTTGTGTGTGGTTGTGTGTGTGGTTGGTGTAGTTGTGTGTGTGTGTATGGTTGTGTGTGTGTGGTTGTATGTGTGTGTGTGGTTGTGTGTGGTTGTGTGTGTGTCGTTGTGGATGTGGTTGAGTGGTTGGGTGTGGCTGTGGTTGTGGGTGTGGCTGTGGTTGTGGGAGTGTGGGTGGTTGTGTGTGTGGTTGGGTGTGGTTGTCTGTGTGCTTGTCGGTGCGGGTGCGGTTGTGGGTATGGGTGCGGTTGTGGGTGTGTGTGTGGATATGTAGTTGGGTGTGGTTTTGTATGTGGTTGTGTGTGTGTGGTTGTGTGTGATTGTGTGTGTTTTGTGTGTGGTTGTGTGTGTGGTTGTGTGTGTGGTTGTGTGTGTGTGGTTGTGTGTGGTTGTGTGTGTGTGTGGTTGTGTGTATGGTTGTGGTTGTGTGTGTATGTGTATAGTTGTGTGTGTGGATATGTGTGTGGTTGTGTGTGTGGTTGTGGTTATGTGTGTGGTTGTGTGTGTGGTTGTGGTTGTGTGTGGGTGCAGTTGTGGGTACATCTGTGGTTGTGGTTATGTGTGGTTGTGTGTGTGGTTGTGTCTGGTTGTGTGTGTGTGGTTGTGTGTTTGGTTGTGTGTGTGGTTGTGTGTGTGGTTGTGTGTGGTTGTTTGTGTTGTTGTGTGTGTGGTTGGGTGTGAGCGGTTGGGTGTTTTTGTGTGTGTGGTTGTTTGTATGGTTGTGGTTGTGTGTGGTTGAGTGTGTGGTTATGTGTGTGTTGTGTGTGTGTGTGTGGTTGTGTGTGTGGTTATGTGTGTGGTTGTGTGTGGTTGTGTGTGTGTGGTTGTGTGTATGGTTGTGGTTGTGTGTGGTTGTCTGTGTGCTTGTGTGTGTGGTTGTATTTGTGTTTGTGTATGGTTGTGGTTGTGTGTGTGTGGTTGTGGGTGTGGTTGAGTGGTTGGGTGTGGGTACGGGTGCGGTTGTGGGTGTGGATGTGTGGTTGGGTGTGGTTGTGTGTGTTTTGTGTGTGGTTGTGTGTGTGGTTGTGTGTGTGGTTGCGTGTTTGCGGTTGTGTGTGGTTGTGTGTGTGTGTATGTGGTTGTGTGTATGGTTGTGGTTGTGTGTGTGTGTGTGTGTGTGTAGTTGTGTGTGCGGATGTGTGTGTGGTTGTGTGTGTGGTTGTGTGTGTGGTCGTGGTTGTGTTTGGGTGCAGTTGTGGGTACAGCTTTGATTGTGGGGGTGTGTGTGGATGTTTGGTTGGGTGTGGTTGGGTGTAGTTGTGTGTGGTTGTGTGTGGTTGTGGTTGTGTCTGTGATTGTGTGTGTGGTTGTGTGTGGGTGGTTGTGTGTGAGTGTGTGGTTGTGTGTGTGGTTGTGTGTATGGTTGTGTGTGTGGTTGTGTGTGGTGTGTGTGTGGTTGTGTGTGGTTGTGTGTGTGGTTTTGGTTGTGTGAGGTTGTGTGTGTGGTTTTATGTGTGTTTGTGATTGTCTGTGAGGTTGTGTGTGTGGTTGTGTGTGTGTGGTTGTGTGTGTGTGGTTGTGTGTATCATTGTGGTTGTGTGTGTGGTTGAGTGTGTGGTTGTGTGTGTGGTTGTGTGTGTGGTTTGTGTTGTTGTTTGTGTGTAGTTATGGATGTGGTTGAGTGGTTGGGTGTGGTTGTGTGTGTTGTGTGTGTGATTTGTTTGTGTGGTTGGGTGTGTGCGGTTGGGTGTGTTTGTGTGTGTGTGGTTGTGTGTATGGTTGTGGTTGTGTGTGGTTGAGTGTGTGGTTGTGTGTGTGGTTGTGTGTGGTTGTGGTTGTGTGTGTGAGTGTAGTTGTGGGTGTGTTTGTGGTTGTGTGTGTGGTTGTGTGTATGTGGTTGTGTGTGCGTGGTTGTGTGCAAGGTTGTGTGTGTTATCTCTGTGGTTGTGGTTGAGTGTGTGGTTATGGTTGTGTGTGTGTGGGTGTGTGTATGGTTGTGGGTGTGGTTGGTTGTGGTTATGTGTGGTTGTGTGTGTGTATGGTTGTGTGTGCAGTTGTGTGTGTGCTTGTGTGTGTGGTTGTGATTGTGTGTGTGATTATGTGTGTGGTTGTGGTTGAGTGTGTGGTTGTGGTTGTTATGTGGGTACAGTTGTGGGTACATCTGTGGTTGTGGTTATGTGTGGTTGTGTGTGTGGTTGTGTCTGAATGTGTGTGTGTGGTTGTGTGTTTGGTTGTGTGTGTGGTTGTATGTGTGGTTGTGTGTGGTTGTTTGTGTGGTTGTGTGTGTGGTTGGGTGTGAGCGGTTGGGTGTTTTTGTGTGTGTGGTTGTTTGTATGGTTGTGGTTGTGTGTGGTTGAGTGTGTGGTTGTGTGTGTGTTGTGTATGTGTGTGGTTGTGGCTGTGTTTATGTGGTTGTGTGTGTGTGGCTGTGTGTGTGGTTATGTGTGTGGTTGTGTGTGGTTGTGTGTGTGTGGTTGTGTGTATGGTTGTGGTTGTGTGTGGTTGTCTGTGTGCTTGTGTGTAAGGTTGTATTTGTGTTTGTGTGTGGTTGTGGTTGTGTGTGTGTGGTTGTGGGTGTGGTTGAGTGGTTGGGTGTGGCTGTGGTTGTGGGTATGGTTGTAGGTGTGGTTGTGTGGGTGTGGTTGTGTGTGTGGTTGTGTGTGTGGTTGGGTGTGGTTGTCTGTGTGCTTGTGGGTGCGTGTGCGGTTGTGGGTACGGGTGCGGTTGTGGGTGTGGATGTGTGGTTGGGTGTGGTTGTGTGTGTTTTGTGTGTGGTTGTGTGTGTGGTTGTGTGCGTGGTTGCGTGTGTGCGGTTGTGTGTGGTTGTGTGTGTGTGTATGTGGTTGTGTGTATGGTTGTGGTTGTGTGTGTGTGTGTGTGTGTAGTTGTGTGTGTGGATGTGTGTGTGGTTGTGTGTGTGGTTGTGTGTGTGGTTGTGTGTGTGGTTGTGGTTGTGTTTGGGTGCAGTTGTGGGTACAGCTGTGATTGTGGGGGTGTGTGTGGATGTGTGGTTGGGTGTGGTTGGGTGTAGTTGTGTGTGGTTGTGTCTGTGGTTGTGTGTGTGGTTGTGTGTGGGTGGTTGTGTGTGAGTGTGTGGTTGTGTGTGTGGTTGTGTGTGTGGTTGTGTGTGTGTGGTTGTGTGGTTGTGTGTGTGTGGTTGTGTGTGTGGTTGTGTGTGTGGTTGTGGTTGTGTGTGTGGTTGTGTGTGGTTGTGTGTGTGGTTGTGGCTGTGTGAGGTTGTGTGTGTGGTTTTATGTGTGTTTGTGATTGTGAGGTTGTGTGTGTGGTTGGGTGTGTGTGGTTGTGTGTGGTTGTGTGTGTGTGGTTGTGTGTATCATTGTGGTTGTGTGTGGTTGTGTGTGTGGTTGAGTGTGTGGTTGAGTGTGTGGTTGTGTGTGTGGTTGTGTGTGTGGTTTGTGTTGTTGTTTGTGTGTAGTTATGGATGTGGTTGAGTGGTTGGGTGTGGTTGTGTGTGTTGTGTGTGTGATTTGTTTGTGTGGTTGGGTGTGTGCGGTTGGGTGTGTTTGTGTGTGTGTGGTTGTGTGTATGGTTGTGGTTGTGTGTGGTTTAGTGTGTGGTTGTGTGTGTGGTTGTATGTGGTTGTGGTTGTGTGTGTGTGGTTGTGTGTATGTGGTTGTGTGTGCGTGGTTGTGTGCATGGTTGTGTGTGTTATCTCTGTGGTTGTGGTTGAGTGTGTGGTTATGGTTGTGTGTGTGTGGGTGTGTGTATGGTTGTGGGTGTGGTTGGTTGTGGTTATGTGTGGTTGTGTGTGTGTATGGTTGTGTGTGCAGTTGTGTGTGTGCTTGTGTGTGTGGTTGTGATTGTGTGTGTGATTATGTGTGTGGTTGTGGTTGAGTGTGTGGTTATGGTTGTGTGTGTGTGTGTATGGTTGTGTGTGTGTGTGTATGGTTGTGTGTTTGGTTGGTTGTGGTTGTGTGTGGTTATGTGTGTGTATGGTTGTGTGTGTGGTTGTGTGTGTGCTTAAGTGTATGGTTGTGTGTGTGGTTGTGATTGTCTATGGTTATGTGTGTGGTTGTGGTTGTGTGTGGGTGCAGTTGTGGGTGTGGGTGTGGTTGTGGGTATGTGTGCATGTGTGGTTGGGTGTGGTTGGGTATAGTTGTGTGTATGGTTGTGTGTGTGTGGTTATGTGGGGGTAGTGTGTGTGTGGTTGATTGTGTGTGGTTGTGTGTGTGTGTAGTTGTGTGTGTGGTTGTGTGAGTGGATGTGGTTGTGGGTGTGGGTGCAGTTGTGGGTGCAGATGCGGTTGTATGTGTTGTGTGTGTGTGGTTGTGTGTGTGTGGTTGTGTGTGGTTGTGTGTGTATGTGTGTGTGTGTGGTTATGTGTATGGTTGTGGTTGTGTGTGGTTGTGTGTGTGGGTATGGTTGTGTGTGTGGATGTGTGTGTGGCTGTGTGTGTGGTTGTGGTTGTGTGTGTGGTTGTGGGTATGATTGTGGTTGTGTGTGGTTGTGTGTGGATGTGTGTGGTTGTGTGTGTGTGGTTGTGTGTGTGGTTGGGTGTGTGCAGTTGTGTGTGGTTGTGTGTGTGGTTATGTGTATGGTTCTGGTTGTGTGTGGTTGTGTGTATGGTTGCGTGTGTGGTTGTGTGTGTGGTTGTGTGTGTGGTTGTATGTGGTTATATGTGTGTGGTTGTGTGCATGGTTGTGGTTGTGTGTGTGGTTGTGTGTGGTTGTGTGTGTGTGGTTGTGTGTGTGGTTGTGTGTGTGGTTGTGTATGTGTGGTTGTGTGTGTGGTTGTGGGTGTGGGTGTGGTTGTGGTTGTATGTGTGGTTGTGTGTGTGTGGTTGTGTGTGTGGGTGCTTATGAGTGTGTGTGTGTTTGTGTGTGTGTTTGTGTGTGTGGTTGTGTGTGGTTGTGTGTGTGGTTGTGTGTGTGGTTGTGTGTGTTGTGTGTATGGTTGTGGTTGTGTGTGTGGGTGTGGTTGTGTGTGTGGATGTGTATGTGATTGGATATGGTTGTGTGTGTGTGTGATTGTGTATGTAGTTGTGGTTGTGTGTGGTTGTGTGGTTGTGTGTGGTTGTGTGTGTGGTTGTGTGTGGTTGTGTGTGGTTGTGTGTGGTTGTGTGTTTGGTTGTGTGTGTGGTCGTGTGTGTGGTTGTGAATGTGTTTGTGGTTGTGAGTGTGGTTGTGTGTGTGGTTGTGTGTGTGGTTTTGTATGGTTGTGTGTGTGGTTGTATGTGTGTGTGGTTGTGTGTGTGGTTGTGTGTGGTTGTGTGTGTGGTTGTTTGTGTTATGTGTGTGGTTGTGGTTGTTTTTGTGGTTGTGTGTGTGGTTTTGGTTCTGTGTGTGTGGGGGGGTGTATGGATGTCTGTGTGGTTGGGTGTGGTTGTGGTTGTGTGTGTGGTTGTTTGTGTGGTTGTGTGTGTGGTTATGTGTGTGGTTGTGTGTGTGGTTGTGTGCGTTGTTGTGGTTGTGTGTGTAGCTGTGTGGTTGTGTGTGGCTGTGGGTGCAGTTGTGTGTATGGTTGTGTGTGGTTGTGTGTGGTTGTGTGTGTGGTTGTGTGTGTGTGGTTGGGTGTGTGTGGTTGTGGTTGTGGGTGTGTTTGTGTGTGTGGTTATGTGTGTGGTTGTGTGTGTGTGGTTGTGTGTGCATGGTTGTGTGTGTGGGTGTGTGTGGTTGTGTGTGTTATGTGTGTGGTTGTGGTTGAGTGTGTGGTGTTGTGTGTGTGTGTGGGTGTGTGTATGGTTGTGTGTGTGGTTGGGTGTGGTTGTGTGTGGTTGTGTGTGTATGGTTGTGTGTGTGGTTGTGTGTGTGCTTGTGTGTGTGGTTGTGATTGTGTGTGTTGATATGTGTGTGGTTGTGGTTGTGTGTGGGTACAGTTGTGGGTGCGGGTGTTGTTGTGGGTGTGGGTGTGGGTGTGGATGTGTGGTTGGGTATTGTTGGGTGTAGTTATGTGTGTGGTTGTGTGTGTGTGGTTGTGTGTGGTTGTGTGTGTGGTTGTGTGTGTGTGGTTGTGTGTGTGGTTGTGTGAGTGGATATGGTTGTGGGTGCGGTTATAGGTGTGGGTACAGTTGTGGGTGTGTGGTTTATGTGGTTGTGGTTGTGTGTGTGGTTGGTTGTGGTTGTGTGTGTTGGGTGTGTGGTTGTGTGTGGTTGTGTGTGTGTGGTTGTGTGTATGGTTGTGGTTGTGTGTGGTTGTCTGTGTGCTTATGTGTGTGGTTGTATGTGTGGTTGTGTGTGGTTGTGGTTGTGTGTGTGTTGTGGGTGTGGTTGAGTGGTTGGGTGTGGTTGTGGGTATGGTTGTGGGTGTGGTTGTGTGGGTGTGGTTGTGTGTGTGGTTGTGTGAGTGGTTGGGTGTGGTTGTCTGTGTGCTTGTGGGTGTGGTTGTGGGTACGGGTGCGGTTGTGGGTGTGTGTGTGGATGTGTGGTTGGGTGTGGTTTTGTATGTGGTTGTGTGTGTGTGGTTGTGTGTGGTTGTGTGTGTTTTGTGTGTGGTTGTGTGTGTGGTTGTGTGCGTGGTTGCGTGTATGCAGTTGTGTGTGATTGTGTGTGTGGTTGTGTGTATGGTTGTGTGTGTGTATAGTTCTGTGTGTGGATGTGTGTGTGGTTGTGTGTGTGGTTGTGGTTGTGTGTGTGGTTGTGTGTGTGGTTGTGGTTGTGTTTGGGTGCAGTTGTGGGTACAGCTGTGTTCTAGGGGTGTGTGTGGACGTGTGGTTGGGTGTGGTTGGGTGTAGTTGTGTGTGGTTGTGTGTGGTTATGGTTGTGTCCGTGGTTGTGTGTGTGTGGTTGTGTGTGGGTGGTTGTGTGTGAGTGCATGGTTGTGGTTGTGTGTGGTTGTCTGTGTGGTTGTGTGTGGTTGTGTGTGTGTGGTTGTGTGTGTGGTTGTGGTTGTGTGTGTGGTTGTGTGTGTGGTTGTGGTTGTGTGTGGTTGTATGTGGTTGTGGTTGTGTGTGGGTATGTGTGTGTGTGTGGTTGTGTGCATGGTTGTGTGTGGGTTGTTGTGTGTGAGTGTGTGGTTGTGGCTGTGTGTGTGGTTGTGTGTGTGGTTGTGTGTGAATGGTTGTGTGTGAGTGGTTGTGTGTGTGTGTGGTTGTGTGTGTGGTTGTGGTTGTGTGTGTGTGGTTTTGTGTGTGTGGTTGTGTGTATGGTTGTGTGTGTGGTTGTGTGTGTGTGTGTTTGTGGTTGTGTGTGTGGTTGTGTGTGTGTTTGTGTGTGTTGTTGCGTGTGTGGTTGGGTGTGTGGTTGGGTGTGTGCGGTTGGGTGTGGTTGAGTGTGTGTGGTTGTGTGTATGGTTGTGGTTGTGTGTGTGGTTGAGTGTGTGGTTGTGTGTGTTGTTTGTGTGGTTGTGTGTGTCATTGTGGATGTGGTTGAGTGGTTGGGTGTGGTTATGTGTGGTTGGGTGTGTGGTTGTGGTTGTGTGTGGTTGTGTGTGGTTGTGGTTGTGTTTGGTTTTGTGTGTTGTGTGTGTGTGGTTGTGTGTGTGTGGTTGTGTGTGATTGTGTGTGTTGTGTGTATGGTTGTGGGTGTGGGTGTGGGTGTGGTTGTGTGTGTGGTTGTGTGTGTGATTGGGTATGGTTGTGTGTGTGGTTGTGTGTGGGTGATTGTGTATTTAGTTGTGGTGTGTGTATGGGTGTGTGGTTGTATGTGGGTGTGGGTGTGGTTGTGTGTGTGGTTGGGTGTGTGTGGTGTAGTTATGTGTGTGGTTGTGTGTGTGTGGTTGTGTGTGTGTGGTTGTGTGTGTGTGTGGTTGTGTGTGTGGTTGTGTGAGTGGATATGGTTGTGGGTGCGGTTATAGGTGTGGGTACAGTTGTGGGTGTGTAGTTTATGTGGTTGTGGTTGTGTGTGTGGTTGGTTGTGGTTGTGTGTGTTGTGTGTGTGGTTGTGTGTGTGGTTGTGTGTGTGTGGTTGTGTGTATGGTTGTGGTTGTGTGTGGTTGTCTGTGTGCTTATGTGTGTGGTTGTATGTGTGGTTGTGTGTGGTTGTGGTTGTGTGTGTGTTGTTGTGGGTGTGGTTGAGTGGTTGGGTGTGGTTGTGGGTATGGTTGTGGGTGTGGTTGTGTGGGTGTGGTTGTGTGTGTGGTTGTGTGGGTGGTTGGGTGTGGTTGTCTGTGTGCTTGTGGGTGTGGTTGTGGGTACAGGTGCGGTTGTGGGTGTGTGTGTGGATGTGTGGTTGGGTGTGGTTTTGTATGTGGTTGTGTGTGTGTGGTTGTGTGTGGTTGTGTGTGTTTTGTGTGTGGTTGTGTGTGTGCTTGTGTGCATGGTTGCGTGTATGCAGTTGTGTGTGATTGTGTGTGTGTGTGGTTGTGTGTATGGTTGTGTGTGTGTATAGTTCTGTGTGTGGATGTGTGTGTGGTTGTGTGTATGGTTGTGGTTGTGTGTGTGGTTGTGGTTGTGTTTGGGTGCAGTTGTGGGTACAGCTGTGTTCTGGGGGGGTGTGGACATGTGGTTGGGTGTGGTTGGGTATAGTTGTGTGTGGTTGTGTGTGGTTATGGTTGTGTCCGTGGTTGTGTGTGTGTGGTTGTGTGTGGGTGGTTGTGTGTGAGTGCATGGTTGTGGTTGTGTGTGGTTGTGTGTGGTTGTCTGTGTGGTTGTGTGTGGTTGTGTGTGTGTGGTTGTGTGTGTGGTTGTGGTTGTGTGTGTGGTTGTGTGTGGTTGTGTGTGTTGTGTGTGTGGTTGTGTGTGGTTGTGGTTGTGTTTGGTTTTGTGTGTTGTGTGTGTGTGGTTGTGTGTGTGGTTGTGTGTGATTGTGTGTGTTGTGTGTATGGTTGTGGGTGTGGGTGTGGGTGTGGTTGTGTGTGTGGTTGTGTGTGTGTGATTGGGTATGGTTGTGTGTGTGGTTGTGTGTGGGTGATTGTGTATTTAGTTGTGGTGTGTGTATGGGTGTGTGGTTGTATGTGGGTGTGTGTGGTTGTGTGTGTGGTTGGGTGTAGTTGTGTGTGGTGTGTGTGTGGTTGTGTGTGTGTGGTTGTGGTTGTGTGTGTGGTTGTGTGTGGTTGTGTGTGTGTGGTTGTGTGTGTGTGGTTGTGTGTGTGTGGTTGTGTGTGTGGTTATGTGTGTCAGTGTGTGTCTGGTTGTGTGTTTGTGTGTGTGTGTAGTTGTGTGTGTTATGTATGTGGTTGTGGTTGTGTGTGTGGTTGTGGTTGTGTATGTGTGGTTGTGGTTGTGTGTGTGTGGGGGGGTGTTAGACCCAGCCTTGTGGCGTGGCCATCCCTGATCCTTAGCCACACACCCTGACCCGTGTACCTCATTCAGCCCCCGAGTACACGGCCTAGCTGGTCCTTCCCGCCAGAACCCACACATACCCGACCCGGACTTCCCCGTCCGTGCCCTCCATCTTCCCAGCACCACAGGGCCCACGTGCCCACTTCATGCACCTACGATGGCCGCCCGGCTCCAGCGCAACCCCGGCCTAGAGGTGCCGCCTACGGCTGGAGGACATCGCGCTCCCACGGAGTGAGAGAGGGAGGAGCAGTTTCCATCGCACCTCTGACCTCCCCTTGGGAGATGGGTTTCGATCGGCCCTCCGGCCTCCCTGAGGGCTCGCTCCACGCCTGCTGCGTGTCTGGGACTCCTCCCGACCCAGCCCATAAAGGATCAAAGGACGACCTGGCAGGAAACTCCAACAAGCGACCCCCAGGTGCTAAGACCCCTGCCTACACAGACTCCGGACATCAAAGAGGAGTTGACCTATAACAAGGGGTGCTCTGGGACTATCTGGCAGATTCGAATCTGGAACGACGAGAGCCCTGCTGACGTGGTCGCGGCTCCCTTGCAACTTTGGAACACCTGAGCCCTGCTGAGTGACTCGCGGCTCCCCTGAAGATCGTAAGACCTCCGACCTTGTGCTTGTGCCCTGCTGAGTGACTCGCGGCTCCCCTGAACATCGTAAGACCTCCGACCTTGTGCTTGAGCCCTGCTGAGTGACTCGCGGCTCCCCTGAAGATCGTAAGACCCCCGACCTTGTACTTGAGCCCTGCTGAGTGACTCGCGGCTCCTAAAGACTCCCTCGGTCTGGCTGGACCCCAGTGACCACAGCGTATCCCCCAGCTCGAGGATTGTGGGCTGTGCGCCGGGTACGTCCCTGCATTGATCCGGATCCCCAAAGACTGTCCCGCTTCCCCCTATCCCTACCGAGACTCTCTGAGCCCGTGCTCTATTTGTAAATATCCACCTTGTTGATCATAGAGATCCTACGAAGCTGATTAGATAAAGATCTGTTCCCAAGAACAGACAGTGTGGTGTCTCTTTGTCGTGTGGTGCAGTGTGTACGATCCTAGACATGAGACTCTTCCCCTGAGGAGTCTCCCGCCAGTGCCCAGCTACGATACCCCGAGGGTAGGTCTCAGGGTGCTCAGGTACCCTCCCTGTCTCCTCTGAGGTCACCTTCTAACAGGGGGTGTATGGATGTGGGTCTGGTTGTGTGTGGTTGTGGTTGTGTGTGTGGTTGTAGGTGAGGTTGTGGTTGTGTGTGTGTGGTTGTTTGTGTGGTTGTGTGTGTGGTTGTGTGTGTGGTTGTGTGTTTGGTTGTGGTTGTGTGTGTGGTTGTGTGGTTGTGTGGTTATGTGTGGGTGTGTGTGTGGTTGTGTGTGTGGTTGTGTGTGTGTGGTTGTGTGTGTGTGGTTGTGGTTGTGGGTGTGTTTGTGGTTGCGTGTGTGTGTGTGTGTGTGTGTGGTTGTGTGTGTGTGGTTGTGTGTGTGGTTGTGTGTGTTGTGTGTATGGTTGTGGTTGTGGGTGTGGGTGTGGGTGTGGATGTGTGTGTGATTGGGTATGGTTGTGTGTGGGTGTGATTGTGTATGTAGTTGTGGTTATGTGTGTGGTTTTGTGGTTGTGTGTGGGTGTGTGTGGTTGTGTGTGTGGTTGTGTGTGGTTATGTGTGGCTGTGTGTGTGGTTGTGTGTGTGGTTGTGTGTGTAGTTGTGTGTGTGGTTGTGAGTGTGGTTGTGTGTGTGGTTTTGTGTGGTTGTGTGTGTGGTTGTATGTGTGTGTGGTTGTGTGTGTGGTTGTGTGTGTGGTTGTGTGTGTTATATGTGTGGTTGTGGTTGTTTTTGTGGTTGTGGTTGTGTGTGTGGTTGTGGTTGTGTGTGTGTGTGGGGGTGTGTATGGATGTGTGTGTGGTTGGGTGTGGTTGTGTTTGTGTGTGTGGTTCTGGGTGTGGTTGTTGTGTGTGTGTGGTTATGTGTGTGGTTGTGTGTGTGGTTGTGTGCGTGGTTGTGGTTGTGGTTGTGTGTGGCTGTGTGGTTGTGTGTGAATGTGGGTGTGGTTGTGTGTATGGTTGGGTGTGATTGTGTGTGGTTGTGTATATGGTTGGGTGACTGTGGTTGTGGTTGTGGGTGTGTTTGTGTGTGTGGTTATGTATGTGGTTGTGTGTGTATGGTTGTGTGCGTGGTTGTGTGTGGGTGTGTGTGGTTGTGTGTGTTATGTGTGTGGTTGTGGTTGAGTGTGTGGTTGTGTGTGTGTGTGTGGGTGTGTGTATGGTTGTGTGTGTGGTTGGGTGTGGTTGTGGCTGTGTGTGGTTATATGTGTACGATTGTGTGTGTGCTTGTGTGTGTGTGCTTGTGTGTGATTGTGATTGTGTGTGGGTACAGTTGTGGGTGCGGGTGTGGTTGTGTGTGTGTGTGTGGATGTGTGGTTGGGTGTGGTTGGGTGTAGTTATGTGTGTGGTTGTGTGTGGTTGTGTGTGTGTGTGGTTGTGTGTGGTTGTGTGTGTGTGTGGTTGTGTGTGTGGTTGTGTAAGTGGATATGGTTGTGGGTGCGGTTATGGGTGTGGGTACAGTTGTGGGTGTGTGGTTTATGTGGTTGTGGGTGTGTGTGTGGTTGGTTGTGGTTGTGTGTGTTGTGTGTGTGGTTGTGTGTGTGGTTGTGTGTGGTTGTGTGTGAGTGGTTGTGTATAGTTGCGTGTGTATATGTGTGTGTGTGTGGTTGTGTGTATGGTTGTGGTTGTGTGTGATTGTGTGTGTGGGTATGGTTGTGTGTGTGGATGTGTGTGTGGTTGTGTGTGTGGTTGTGGTTGTGGGTGTGGTTGTGGGTGTGGTTGTGTTTGTGTGTGGTTGTGTGTGGATGTGTGTGGTTGTATGTGTGGTTGTGTTAGTGTGGTTGTGGTTGTGTGTGTGGTAGGTGTGTGGTTGGGTGTGTGCAGTTGGGTGTGGTTGTGTGTGTGTGTGGTTGTGTGTATAGTTGTGGTTGTGTGTGGTTGTGTGTGTGGTTGAGTGTGTGGTTGTGTGTGTGGTTATGTGTGTGGTTTATGTGGTTGTGGTTATGTGTGTAGCTGTAGATATGGTTGAGTGGTTTGGTGTTGTTGTGTGTGTTGTGTGTGGTTGTGTGTGTGGTTGGGTGTGTGGTTGGGGTTGTGTGTGGATATATGTGGTTGTATGTGTGGTTGTGTGTGTGGTTGGGTGTATGGTTGGGTGTGTGCGGTTGTGTGTGGTTGTGTGTGTGTGGTTGTGTGTATGGTTGTGGTTGTATGTAGTTATGGATGTGGTTGAGTGGTTGTGTGTGGTTGTGTGTGGTGTGTGTGCGGTTGTGTGTGTGGTTGGGTGTGAGCGGTTGGGTGTTTTTGTGTATGTGGTTGTTTGTATGGTTGTGGTTGTGTGTGGTTGTGTGTGTGTGTATAGTTGTGTGTGTGGATATGTGTGTGGTTGTGTGTGTGGTTGTGGTTGTGTGTGTGGTTGTGGTTGTGTGTGGGTACAGTTGTGGGTACATCTGTGGTTGTGGTTGTGTGTAGTTGTGTGTGTGGTTGTATGTGGTTGTGTGTGTTGTTTGTGTGGTTGTGGTTGTGTGTGTTGTTGTGGATGTGGTTGAGTGGTTGGGTGTGGTTATGTGTGGTTGGGTGTGTGGTTGTGTGTGTTGTTGCGTTTGTGGTTGGGTTTGTGGTTGGGTGTGTGCGGTTGTGTGTATGGTTGTGGTTGTGTGTGTGATTGTGTGTGTGGTTGTGTGTGTGGTTTGTGTGGTTGTGGTTGTGTGTGTGTAGTTGTGGATATTGTTGAGTGGTTGTGTGTGTGGTTTGTTTGTGTGGTTGGGTGTGTGAGGTTGGATGTGTTTGTGTGTGTGTGGTTGTGTGTATGGTTGTGGTTGTGTGTGGTTGAGTGTGTGGTTGTGTGTGTGGTTGTGTGTGTGGTTGTGTGTGGTTGTGGTTGCGTGTGTGTGGTTGTGTTTGTGGTTGGGTGTGTGGTTGTGGTTGTGTGTATGTTGTGTGTGTGGTTGTGTGTGGTTGTGTGTGTGGTTGTGTGTGTGGTTGTGTGTGTTGTGTGTATGGTTGTGGTTGTGTGTGTGGATGTGTGTGTGATTGGGTATGGTTGTGTGTGGGTGTGATTGTGTATGTAGTTGTGGTTATGTGTGTGGTTTTGTGGTTGTGTATGGGTGTGTGTGGTTGTGTGTGTGGTTGTGTGTGGTTATGTGTGGTTGTGTGTGGAGTTGTGTGTGTGGTTGTGTGTGTAGTTGTGTGTGTGTGTGGTTGTGAGTGTGGTTGTGTGTGTGGTATTGTGTGCTTGTGTGTGTGTGGTTGTATGTGTGTGTGGTTGTGTGTGTGGTTGTGTGTGTGGTTATGTGTGTGGTTGTGTGTGTTATGTGTGTGGTTGTGGTTGTTTTTGTGGTTGTGGTTGTGTGTGTGTGGTTGTGGTTGTGTGTGTGTGGGGGTGTGTATGGATGTGTGTGTGGTTGGGTGTGGTTGTGTTTGTGTGTGTGGTTCTGGGTGTGGTTGTGTGTGTGTGGTTATGTGTGTGGTTGTGTGTGGTTGTGTGCATGGTTGTGGTTGTGGTTGTGTGTGGCTGTGTGGTTGTGTGTGGCTGTGGGTGCGGTTGTGTGTATGGTTGGGTGTGATTGTGTGTGGTTGTATATGTGGTTGGGTGACTGTGGTTGTGTTTGTGGGTGTGTTTGTGTGTATGGTTATGTGTGTGGTTGTGTGTATATGGTTGTGTGCGTGGTTGTGTGTGGGTGTGTGTGGTTGTGTGTATTATGTGTGTGGTTGTGGTTGAGTGTGTGGTTGTGTGTGTGTGTGGGTGTGTGTATGGTTGTGTGTGTGGTTGGGTGTGGTTGTGGTTGTGTGTGGTTGTATGTGTATGATTGTGTGTGTGGTTGTGTGTGTGTGTGCTTGTGTGTGATTGTGATTGTGTGTGGGTACAGTTGTGGGTGCGGTTGTGTGTGTGTGTGTGTGTGTGTGGATGTGTGGTTGGGTGTGGTTGGGTGTAGGAATGTGTGTGGTTGTGTGTGGTTGTGTGTGTGTGTGGTTGGTTGTGGTTGTGTGTGTGGTTGTGTGTGGTTGTGTGTGAGTGGTTGTGTATGGTTGTGTGTGTATATGTGTATGTGTGTGGTTGTGTGTATGGTTGTGGTTGTGTGTGATTGTGTGTGTGGGTATGGTTGTGTGTGTGGTTGTGTGTGTGGTTGTGGTTGTGTGTGTGGTTGTGGGTGTGGTTGTTTTTGTGTGTGGTTGTGTGTGGATGTGTGTGGTTGTATGTGTGGTTGTGTTTGTGTGGTTGTGGTTGTGTGTGTGGTAGGTGTGTGGTTGGGTGTGTGCAGTTGGGTGTGGTTGTGTGTGTGTGGTTGTGTGTATAGTTGTGGTTGTGTGTGGTTGTGTGTGTGGTTGAGCGTGTGGTTGTGTGTGTGGTTGTGTGTGTGTGGTTTATGTGGTTGTGGTTGTGTGTGTGTGTGTAGCTGTAGATATGGTTGAGTGGTTGGGTGTTGTTGTATGTGGTTGTGTGTGTGGTTGGGTGTGTGGTTGGGGTTGTGTGTGGATATATGTGGTTGTATGTGTGGTTGTGTGTGTGGTTGGGTGTATGGTTGGGTGTGTGCGGTTGTGTGTGGTTGTGTGTGTGTGTGGTTGTGTGTATGGTTGTGGTTGTGTGTAGTTATGGATGTGGTTGAGTGGTTGTGTGTGGTTGTGTGTGGTGTGTGTGTGGTTGTGTGTGTGGTTGGGTGTGAATGGTTGGGTGTTTTTGTGTGTGTGGTTGTGTGTATGGTTGTGGTTGTGTGTGGTTGTGTGTGTGTATAGTTGTGTGTATGGATATGTGTGTGGTTGTGTGTGTGGTTGTGGTTGTGTGTGTGGTTGTGTGTGTGGTTGTGGTTGTGTGTGGGTACAGTTGTGGGTACATCTGTGGTTGTGGTTGTGTGTAGTTGTGTGTGTGGTTGTATGTGGTTGTGTGTGTTGTTTGTGTGGTTGTGGTTGTGTGTGTTGTTGTGGATGTGGTTGAGTGGTTGGGTGTGGTTATGTGTGGTTGGGTGTGTGGTTGTGTGTGTTGTTGTGTGTGTGGTTGGGTTTGTGGTTGGGTGTGTGCGGTTGGGTGTGGTTGAGTGTGTGTGGTTGTGTGTATGGTTGTGGTTGTGTGTGTGGTTGAGTGTGTGGTTGTATGTGGTTGTGTGTGTTTGTGTGGTTGTGGTTGTGTGTGTTGTTGTGGATGTGGTTGAGTGGTTGGGTGTGGTTATGTGTGGTTGGGTGTGTGGTTGTGGTTGTGTGTGTGGTTGTGTGTGTTGTGTGTGTGGTTGTGTGTGGTTGTGGTTGTGTGTGGTTGTGTGTGCTTTGTCTATGTGGCTGTGTGTGTGGTTGTGTGTGATTGTGTGTGTTGTGTGTATGGTTGTGGGTGTGGGTGTGGTTGTGTGTGTGGCTGTGTGTGTGATTGGGTATGGTTGTGTGTATGGTTGTGTGTGTGTGGTTGTGTGTGGTTGTGGTTATGTGTGGTTTGTGTGTGTATGGTTGTGTGTTTGGTTGTGTGTGTGCTTAAGTGTGTGGTTGTGTGTGTGGTTGTGATTGTGTGTGTGGTTATGTATGTGGTTGTGGTTGTATGTGGGTGCAGTTGTGGGTGCGGGTGTGGTTGTGGGGGTGTGTGTGGATGTATGGTTGGGTGTGGTTGGGTGTAGTTGTGTGTGTGGTTGTGTGTGGTTGTGTATGTTTGGTTGTGTGTAGTTGTGTGTGTGTGTGTGTATGGTTGTGTGTGTGTGGTTGTATGTGTGTGTGGTTGTGTGTGGTTGTGTGTGTATGGTTGTAGATGTGGTTGAGTGGTTGGGTGTGGCTGTGGTTGTGGGTGTGGTTGTGGTTGTGGATGTGTGGGTGGTTGTGTGTATGGTTGGGTGTGGTTTTCTGTGTGCTTGTGGGTGCGGGTGTGGTTGTGGGTATGGGTGTGGTTATGGGTGTGTGTGTGGATGTGTGGTTGGGTGTGGTTTTGTATGTGGTTGTGTGTGTGTGGTTGTGTGTGGTTGTATGTGTTTTGTGTGTGGCTGTGTGTGTGGTTGTGTGTGTGTGGTTGTGTGTGGTTTTGTGTGTGTGTGGTTGTGTGTATGGTTGTGGTTGTGTGTGTGGATATGTGTGTGATTGTGTGTGTGGTTGTGGTTGTGTGTGTGGTTGTGTGTCTGGTTGTGGTTGTGTGTGGGTGCAGTTGTGGGTACATCTGTGGTTGTGGTTGTGTGTAGTTGTGTGTGTGGTTGTATGTGGTTGTGAGAAGTTGGCCTGGTATATGCTGTTCACTAGTTCTAGTGACCACCTTGTACCATGCCAAGCAACCCTTATGGTGTGGTTGTAAGTCAACCTTTTCGGACTAGCTGCCCTAGTGGTAGCGTAGGCTAAGCAGTCTTTGAGGCTAAACTCGTGAAGCGTGTTAAGCCAGCTGTTTTACCAAATGCAACCCCCTTTTATACCAATGAAAGGACACCACACAGATATATATTCAAAATATATATGTATTTATTTCTCAAAGTAACCCCTAGTCTCTTTATGAGCACAGGAGCACAAATCGTCAAACAAGATTATCACAGAATACACAGAAGTTGCACGTTATATGGATAGGCCCTGGTGGCCACTCGAACCATATACTAAAATAGTGGTATAAGTACCACGAACAGAAAAGGGAAAAGGCCTAGGGCCTCTAGAATCGCTGGGCCTACAAGGAGCTAACGTCAGTTAGTGACCAGGAGGTCCACGGGTGGCGTGTGCAGAGCAAATAGTCACACGCGTGCTCCCATAGGTTTCAATGGGTGCGTAAAAAGTACAAAGTTACTGCAAAGGAGATCTTCCGGGTTGACTAGGAACTTAAGATTTGGAACACAGGCACTAGAGATGTATTACTACACATGGGCACCGGAGTACCAGCTTTACCTCACCCACAGGAAGCGGGTGCATAGGCCTCAAAGTGCGTCGGGTTTCTTCTATCTGTTCCGTGGAGCTTGAAGACAAAGATGCTGCAGGCGGTCGGTCCGGGAGAGATGCAGTGGATCCAAGAGTGGATCGGAGATGTTGAAGACCTGTAAGCAGAGGGGACAGTGTTCACAGTCACTAGCCAGTGACCAGCGTGGCACCAGGTGGGTACCAGGCGATGTCGGGTGCAAACAGGTGATGAGGGGTAGCTTGTCTCCGCAGCCACGTGGTCCCTGAAGGTCGACGACGTCCAGGAGTCGGCTCACGAGCTGTCCCACGCAGGCTCTCGCTGTCGGCGGTGTCGGCGACTTGATCGAAGCAAACAAGCCTTGGCAAAAGCAATTGCAGGAGGATTCGGAAATCAGCTGTTGGTTCTGACCAGCAAGGTCAGAGGGATTGCTCCTTTGGAGGGGAGCAAGGGCCAGTCTGGAGCAACCAGACCAGCGGTGTTTGTCGTAGATTTCGTCGCCAAGATGGCCACTAGCCAGCGGGCCAGCAACCGGTTAGGCGCGTCGAGTGGCAAAATGCAGAAGGGCCCCACGCAGATCGTGGAGATGCTGGAGGGCTCACCTTTGGTGCAGATGCTGCTCGAGGGTTGGGCTTCTCAGGACCCAAAGCACAACTTGGAGGGAGCCTCGGTTGTTGCACTTGTCAGCTTGTCGTAGTCGTTCCAAGATGGCTGGCTCCACGTGTCTCGGTGCCTCCACGGGTCTCCTCTTTGCAGGGACTGTGGATCGGGCGGTGAGAGGTCTGGAGGTCCAGGTCTTGTCAGTCTCTGGGCTCGGGCTCCGGCGGGAGGCGGCGGCAAAGCAGACGTTGATTCGCTGGATGGTGCTTGCGTTAGCAAGGTGGTCACTCCCTGACCACAGGGGAGATTTTCTTCAGTCTTCTGTGCAGCAGAATGTCGAAGTTCCCGTCTTCTTCTTAGTTTCAAGTTGATTCCAGGATGTCTGAAGTCTTAGGACACAGCTCCTACCTTTAAGCGGATTCTAGGGGCCGGACTACCTGCTAGGTCCCTCCCTAAGGGTGGGACCAGGAAGGGGGGTGGTTACACCCCCAATCCTTTGTCCAGCTCGCCCCAGGCCCGGGACTGGTGTGCCCCAGGACCGGTTTGAACTGGCATATGCACCGAGGCTCCTTGTGAGCCACAGGCATGTCTGGTTTCTTTCAAGCCCTACCTGACCAATACACAAAATCCTGTCTGGGGTGGTGCACGCACCTCCCCTGGCAGGAAACCCTTTGTCCACACCTCCCAAGCTGGAAGGACTCCCAGCAGCAGGAGGGCAGACTTGTGTCTGTGGTGGCAGCATCCATTTTGTGGAGCTGAGGCTATGTCTGATTTTACCCGGGTTTCAGGTACTGTACATGTCGTGTCCCTCTAGAAGGGTGGAATGCTAACCCCGTCGCCAGAATTGGCGAGGGGTTAGTATTCCAATTCGTATGACACCTTACTCGACATGTTTTGATAAAGCCAAACCAAAGATAGCATTTAACCGCGAGGTTCATAATGCACTTAAGAGTATATGGTATGACGATATCTGGAAACAGTAGAAGGAAGTTGTTCCGACCACTGCAGACAGGCTCAGCTCATGCCAGAGCACCATCTCACATGGAACCAAGCACTCTGCCTTCAGGATTGTTAAGGCCTGCCATAGGAGTGACTCATAGGTTACCAGGTGTCCCATTTAAGGTTAGGTATAGGTATACTACACCTAAGTAAGAGGTGATTACACCAACTTACCCCAGCTGAGTGATCAGCCAGTTGTGTCAGATTGTTAGGCCAAGCCTGGGGTGGCATAATACATGCTGCAGCCCCTGGCAGGCCTTGGGTACACCAATGCCCTGGGTACCTAGTGTACACTGGTACAGGGGCTGACAGGGTGATCCACTTCCAATTGGTTATGCACCTAGGGTGCATAGTTGTAATTTAGTAGAGAGAACAGCAGGCTGGGGGTCTGATTGGCAGGCCCACAGCCTCAATATGTCAAAAACCAGTGAAGCAAAAAGCAAAAATTTGGGGTGACCATAGGATAGCAGACCCTACTCTCCTACACAACCCCCCCCCAAACGCTGGGACATTAAACTAGCCTTGACCAGTCTCGTCTTCATGTCCTAAGTGGAAGTACCTGGAGAGACCATCTGCATTCCCATGGTCAGTACCTGGCCGGTGCTCCACTGTAAAGTCCATCCCCTGTAGGGAAATGGACCACCTAAGCAGTTTGGGGTTTTCACCCTTCATCTGATTTAGCCACAAGAGGGGCTTATGGTCGGTCTGAATCTTGAAGTGAGTGCCAAACAAGTATGGCCTCAGCTTCTTCAGGGCCCACACCACAGCAAAGGCCTCCCTCTCAATAGCTGACCAATTCTTCTCTCTGGGGGTCAACCTTCTGCTAATAAAAGCAATGGGTTGGTCTTGACCATCTACATTAAGTTGTGACAGCACAGCTCCCACACCCAACTCAGAAGCATCTGTTTGGACAATAAACTCTTTGGAGTAGTCAGGACTTTTCAGGATAGGTGCAGAGCACATGGCCTCCTTCAGGTCATCAAATGCCTTTTGACAGCTTACTGTCCACTGAACCTTTTTGGGCATCTTCTTGGATGTCAGATCATTAAGAGGAGTCACAATGGACCCACAGTTCTTAACAAACTTCCTGTAGTACCCAGTCAAGCCCAAGAAAGCTCGAACTTGAGTCTGGGTGGTTGGAGGGGACCAATCCTTGATGGATTGTATCTTACTCTCCAGTGGTTGAACTTGGCCTCCACCTACAAGGTGGCCCAAATACACAACCTTACTCTGCCCTATCTGGCACTTAGTAGCCTTGATAGTGAGGCCGGCCCTTTGCAGAGCCTCAAGAGCCTTCTTCAGGTGGATCAGGTGATCCTCCCAGGTGGAACTAAAGACAGCAATGTCATCAAGATATGCTGCGCAAAAGTCATCCAACCCAGTAAGGACTTGGTTCACCAGCCTTTGGAAGGTGGCAGGTGCATTCTTCAGACCAAAGGGCATCACCACAAACTGATAATGCCCACCTGGGGTTGAGAATGCTGTTTTGGCCTTAGACTCCTCAGCTAATCTGATTTGCCAATAGCCAGCTGTCAAGTCAAATGTGCTCAAAAACTTTGCAGAAGCTAGTTTGTCTATGAGCTCATCTGCCCTTGGAATAGGGTGTGCATCTGTCCTGGTGACAGCATTGAGTCCTCTGTAGTCCACACAGAACCTCATCTCTCTCTTGCCATCTTTGGTGTGAGGTTTGGGGACCAGAACCACTGGGCTAGCCCAGGGGCTCTCTGAGGGTTCAATGACACCTAATTCCAGCATTTTATGTACCTCAGCCTTTATACAGTCCCTGACGTGGTCAGGTTGTCTGTAAAGTTTGTTCTTTACAGGCAGACTGTCACCAGTGTCCACAACATGGGTACACCAGTCAGTTTGACTAGGTATCAAGGAAAACATATGTGAAAATGATTGTAGAACCTGTCTACATTCAGTCTGCTGATGGGCAGTGAGGTTGCCTCCAAGGGTCACTCCTTCAACTGAGCCATCTTCAGGGTTCTGAGACAACAGGTCTGGGAGAGGGTCACTCTCTTCCTCCTGTCCCTCATCTGTAGCCATGAGCAAGCCCATGTCTGCCCTGTCAACATATGCTTTAAGCCTGTTAACATGGAGTACCCTGTGGGGACTCCTGGGAGTTCCTAGGTCCACCAAGTAGGTGACCTCTCCCTTCTTTTCCAGGATTGTATGGGGTCCAGACCATTTGTCTTGGAGTGCTGCTGGGGCCACTGGCTCCAACACCCATACCTTCTGTCCTGGCTGATACTCAACCAAGACAGCCTTTTGGTCATGCCAAGCTTTCTGTAAGGCCTGGCTTGCCTCAAGGTTTTTAGATGCCTTCTCCATATACTCAGCCATCCTGGAGCGGAGACCAAGTACATAGTCCACTATGTCTAGCTTAGGCTTTTTGAGAGGTAACTCCCATCCTTCCTTCACCAAACACAGTGGGCCTCTCACAGGGTGCCCAAACAACAATTCAAAGGGGCTGTAGCCAACTCCTTTTTGTGGGACCTCTCTGTAAGCAAACAGAAGGCAGGGTAGAAGGATATCCCATCTTCGCCTGAGCTTTTCAGGTAATCCTTTGATCATACCCTTTAGGGTCTTGTTGAATCTCTCAACAAGCCCATTGCATTGTGGGTGATAAGGGGTGGTGAACTTGTAGTTGACACCACATTCCTTCCACATAGCTGTCAAGTATCCTGACATAAAGTTGGTACCTCTGTCAGATACTACCTCCTTAGGAAACCCCACTCTGGAGAATACTCCCAGCAGGGCCCTGGCCACAACAGGAGCTGTAGTGGTCCTAAGGGGAATTGCCTCTGGATACCTGGTGGCATGATCCACTACCACCAGTATAAATCTGTGCCCAGATGCAGTGGGAGGATCCATGGGACCCACTATGTCTATTCCCACTCTTTCAAAGGGAACCCCCACCACAGGTAGTGGTATCAGGGGGGCCTTTGTTGTGCCACCTGATTTGCCACTGGCTTGGCAGGTAACACAGGAGCGACAAAACTCCTTTGTATCTTCATTCATATGAGGCCAGTGAAAGTGAGGGACAAGTCTGTCCCAGGTCTTGTTCTGGCCTAGGTGTCCTGCTAAAGGAATGTCATGGGCCAAGGTAAGAAGGAAGCCCCTAAATTGCAGAGGTATGACCAACCTCCTGGTAGCACCAGGCTTGGGGTCTCTAGCCTCTGAATAAAGGAGCCCTTCATCCCAATACACTTTATGGGTACCTTGAGCATTTCCAGCAGCCTCAGCAGCAGCCAGCTGTCTGAGGGGTTCAAGAGAGGGACAGGATAACTGAGCCTGCCTCAAGTCAGCCCTTGAAGGTCCCCCTGTCCCCAGAAACTCAACCTGATCAGGTTCAAGCTCTTCAGGGACAGTTCCTTCAGGGTCCTCTAGATCAGCTTCCTGGGAAGGCTGATCATCACTCTGAGGCAGGGGGGAAGGCACAGCCTTGACCCTCCTGTTCTTCTTCTTGGTAGGTGCTTGGTCCATTGTTCCAGGATCCAAGACCTGAGGTTCAGTGAGGCACTTTTTGGCCTGTGACCTGGTCACAGCAAGGACATGTGATGATATACCTAACATCTCTGCATGAGTCCTGTACTCCACTTCTGACCATAGAGAACTCTCTAGGTCATTGCCCAACAAACATTCTACTGGGAGGTCTGCACTAACCACAACCCTTTTGAGGCCAGTTACCCCTCCCCATGAGAAGTTAACAACTGCCACACTATGTAAAGTAGTGGCATTGCTGGCATTGGTCACCAGGTAGTTCTCACCTGGTATGTACTGTCCAGGATCCACAAAGCCTGGTGTCACCATAGTGACACTGGCACATGTGTCCCTGTAGGCTTGAGCCACTTTGTCATTAATTAAAGGAGTCTGTCTGTACTTGCCCAGGTTACTGGGGCTCACAGTCAGGGACAAATCAATGTCCCCATCACAGATCAAGACTGCCTGTGTAAGGGTTCTGTCTAAGTCAGAATCTCCTTCAGTTCCCATAGTGATTCCCACTACACCCTTTGTCTGGGGACCAACACTGCTAACAGTAGTACTGGGAGCAGGTGCCTTAGGGGCAACAGTGTTGGGGGCTCCACCCTTTTTGCAATCACTAGTCCAGTGAGTTGTATTTTTACAATGATTGCACCAGGGTTTCTTCTGACCTTCTTTCTTCTTCTTGGACTGTTGGGACCCACCCTCCTTAGCAGTAGTTTGGGGCCCTGTTGAAGACTTCTGGTCTTTAGGTTTCTGATCTCCACCCTTTTGGTCTGTTTTCTTCTGATCACCCCCTTGGCCCTGGTTCTGGTTCTTTTGCTTAACCCTGGTTCTGACCCATTTGTCTGCCTTCTTTCCCAATTCTTGGGGAGAGGTCAGATCAGAGTCAACCAAGTGTTGATGCAGTTGCTGGTTTTGACAGTTATTTAAAATCTGTTCTCTCATCATCAAATTATACAATCCTGTAAAATCAGACACCTTACTTCCCAGCAACCAACCCTCCAAAGCCTTAGTGGCACATTCAATGTATTCAGACCAGTCCTGAGTCTGTGTCTTTTGGGTGTCTCTGAACATTAACCTGTACTGCTCAGTGGTTAAGCCTAACCCATCAACTAGAACACTCTTCAGGACTCTGTAGTTTCTGACATCCTCTTCTCTAACAGTGAGGAGTCTGTCTCTGCCTCTTCCTTCAAAGGAGAGCCAGAGGATTGCTGCCCACTGATCTTCAGGAACCTGCTGTACTTTGCAGGCTCTCTCAAGAGCAGTTATCCACTTGTGGATGTCATCCCCACTTTTGTAGGGGGGCACAACCTTAGACAGGTTTCTATTGTCGAAAACCCTATCTTTGTCCTTAGGGACAATGCTGCCACCAGTGGGTATAGACCCACTCTCTTTATGCTGTCTAGCCTTGCTAAGTTTCTCTTCCATCAGGGCTACTTCTAGCTCCTGCTTCCTGATCCTCAGCTGGGCCTCTTGCATCTTGGCCTCATGTTCCCTCCTCTGAGGGGTGGTCATCCTTCTCCTGGAGTGACCTTGAGAGCCTCTAGAGCCATGGGAAGCATTGGAGTCACCTGAGCGATTCCTTTGCCTTCCCAGCCCTGTGTTAAGTCCACTGGGGAGATCCAGTGGGTTGAACCCACTGTCAGTCCCCAATAGCCTTGGTTTAGCTGGGCCAAGTATAACACTTGGCACTGGGCTAGTTCTCCCTTCATCCTCACTACTGTCAGTATCCTTTTCACTCTCATCCTCTGTGGTAGGCATCCCATCTAAGGGGTGACTATTGGGAAGGGGTACTTCAGTGGCATCTTTAGAAGGGGGGCCTCCTGTTCCTGTCCCTAAGGGGGCTAACTGGGAAGCTTTCTTGAGTGCTCTCTGATTCTCATCATTCTGTAGGAGCTCTCTGAGCTCAGCAGAGTTTGGGTTCTTGGGCTGTTTAAGGCCTCTAAGAGTTGCCAAATGCCTGAGCTCATTCTGATTAAGGGTAGCAAAGCTGGATGGTGCCCTCTGGGGGTCACTCTCAACAGAGATGGGTACAGTGGACCCCTCTGCCCCGGCCATTGCTCTTAAGTGTGGGTGGATGTGTTGCAATCTACCTACACTTGGGTTTACCTACTAAACCTATCTAGTAGTTGTAGTCAGGGTGTGCTACTCCCTTTGCTCTACAACAACTAAGTTCAGTAGAACTTATGTGTATCTAATCTTGTTTTATATGTACCTACAGGTACCTATGTGATCTTTCAATTGGTAACCAAGAGATTACAATGGTAAAACACAGCAAGCTCAAATCCAACCGCTGCTCACCAATGTGAGAAGTTGGCCTGGTATATGCTGTTCACTAGTTCTAGTGACCACCTTGTACCATGCCAAGCAACCCTTATGGTGTGGTTGTAAGTCAACCTTTTCGGACTAGCTGCCCTAGTGGTAGCGTAGGCTAAGCAGTCTTTGAGGCTAAACTCGTGAAGCGTGTTAAGCCAGCTGTTTTACCAAATGCAACCCCCTTTTATGCCAATGAAAGGACACCACACAGATATATATTCAAAATATATATGTATTTATTTCTCAAAGTAACCCCTAGTCTCTTTATGAGCACAGGAGCACAAATCGTCAAACAAGATTATCACAGAATACACAGAAGTTGCACGTTATATGGATAGGCCCTGGTGGCCACTCGAACCATATACTAAAATAGTGGTATAAGTACCACGAACAGAAAAGGGAAAAGGCCTAGGGCCTCTAGAATCGCTGGGCCTACAAGGAGCTAACGTCAGTTAGTGACCAGGAGGTCCACGGGTGGCGTGTGCAGAGCAAATAGTCACACGCGTGCTCCCATAGGTTTCAATGGGTGCGTAAAAAGTACAAAGTTACTGCAAAGGAGATCTTCCGGGTTGACTAGGAACTTAAGATTTGGAACACAGGCACTAGAGATGTATTACTACACATGGGCACCGGAGTACCAGCTTTACCTCACCCACAGGAAGCGGGTGCATAGGCCTCAAAGTGCGTCGGGTTTCTTCTATCTGTTCCGTGGAGCTTGAAGACAAAGATGCTGCAGGCGGTCGGTCCGGGAGAGATGCAGTGGATCCAAGAGTGGATCGGAGATGTTGAAGACCTGTAAGCAGAGGGGACAGTGTTCACAGTCACTAGCCAGTGACCAGCGTGGCACCAGGTGGGTACCAGGCGATGTCGGGTGCAAACAGGTGATGAGGGGTAGCTTGTCTCCGCAGCCACGTGGTCCCTGAAGGTCGACGACGTCCAGGAGTCGGCTCACGAGCTGTCCCACGCAGGCTCTCGCTGTCGGCGGTGTCGGCGACTTGATCGAAGCAAACAAGCCTTGGCAAAAGCAATTGCAGGAGGATTCGGAAATCAGCTGTTGGTTCTGACCAGCAAGGTCAGAGGGATTGCTCCTTTGGAGGGGAGCAAGGGCCAGTCTGGAGCAACCAGACCAGCGGTGTTTGTCGTAGATTTCGTCGCCAAGATGGCCACTAGCCAGCGGGCCAGCAACCGGTTAGGCGCGTCGAGTGGCAAAATGCAGAAGGGCCCCACGCAGATCGTGGAGATGCTGGAGGGCTCACCTTTGGTGCAGATGCTGCTCGAGGGTTGGGCTTCTCAGGACCCAAAGCACAACTTGGAGGGAGCCTCGGTTGTTGCACTTGTCAGCTTGTCGTAGTCGTTCCAAGATGGCTGGCTCCACGTGTCTCGGTGCCTCCACGGGTCTCCTCTTTGCAGGGACTGTGGATCGGGCGGTGAGAGGTCTGGAGGTCCAGGTCTTGTCAGTCTCTGGGCTCGGGCTCCGGCGGGAGGCGGCGGCAAAGCAGACGTTGATTCGCTGGATGGTGCTTGCGTTAGCAAGGTGGTCACTCCCTGACCACAGGGGAGATTTTCTTCAGTCTTCTGTGCAGCAGAATGTCGAAGTTCCCGTCTTCTTCTTAGTTTCAAGTTGATTCCAGGATGTCTGAAGTCTTAGGACACAGCTCCTACCTTTAAGCGGATTCTAGGGGCCGGACTACCTGCTAGGTCCCTCCCTAAGGGTGGGACCAGGAAGGGGGGTGGTTACACCCCCAATCCTTTGTCCAGCTCGCCCCAGGCCCGGGACTGGTGTGCCCCAGGACCGGTTTGAACTGGCATATGCACCGAGGCTCCTTGTGAGCCACAGGCATGTCTGGTTTCTTTCAAGCCCTACCTGACCAATACACAAAATCCTGTCTGGGGTGGTGCACGCACCTCCCCTGGCAGGAAACCCTTTGTCCACACCTCCCAAGCTGGAAGGACTCCCAGCAGCAGGAGGGCAGACTTGTGTCTGTGGTGGCAGCATCCATTTTGTGGAGCTGAGGCTATGTCTGATTTTACCCGGGTTTCAGGTACTGTACATGTCGTGTCCCTCTAGAAGGGTGGAATGCTAACCCCGTCGCCAGAATTGGCGAGGGGTTAGTATTCCAATTCGTATGACACCTTACTCGACATGTTTTGATAAAGCCAAACCAAAGATAGCATTTAACCGCGAGGTTCATAATGCACTTAAGAGTATATGGTATGACGATATCTGGAAACAGTAGAAGGAAGTTGTTCCGACCACTGCAGACAGGCTCAGCTCATGCCAGAGCACCATCTCACATGGAACCAAGCACTCTGCCTTCAGGATTGTTAAGGCCTGCCATAGGAGTGACTCATAGGTTACCAGGTGTCCCATTTAAGGTTAGGTATAGGTATACTACACCTAAGTAAGAGGTGATTACACCAACTTACCCCAGCTGAGTGATCAGCCAGTTGTGTCAGATTGTTAGGCCAAGCCTGGGGTGGCATAATACATGCTGCAGCCCCTGGCAGGCCTTGGGTACACCAATGCCCTGGGTACCTAGTGTACACTGGTACAGGGGCTGACAGGGTGATCCACTTCCAATTGGTTATGCACCTAGGGTGCATAGTTGTAATTTAGTAGAGAGAACAGCAGGCTGGGGGTCTGATTGGCAGGCCCACAGCCTCAATATGTCAAAAACCAGTGAAGCAAAAAGCAAAAATTTGGGGTGACCATAGGATAGCAGACCCTACTCTCCTACAGTGGTTGTGTGTGTGTGGTTGTGTGTTTGGTTGTGTGTGGTTGTGGTTGTGTGTGTGGTTGTGTGTGGTTGTGTGTGGTTGTGGTTGTGCGTGGTTGTGTGTGTGGTTGTGTGTGTGTGTGGTTGTGTGTATCATTGTGGTTGTGTGTGTGGTTGAGTGTGTGATTGTGTGTGTGGTTGTGTGTGTGGTTTGTGTGGTTGTGGTTGAGTGTGTGTAGTTGTGGATATTGTTGAGTGGTTGGGTGTGGTTGTGTGTGTTGTGTGTATGGTTTGTTTGTGTGGTTGGGTGTGTGAGGTTGGGTGTGTTTGTGTGTGTGTGGTTGTGTGTATGGTTGTGGTTGTGTGTGTGGATGTGTGTGGTTGTGTGTGTGGTTGTGGTTGTGTGTGTGGTTGTGTGTGTGGTTGTGGTTGTGTGTGGGTGCAGTTGTGGGTACATCTGTGGTTGTGGTTGTGTGTAGTTGTGTGTGTGGTTGTATGTGGTTGTGTGTGTGTGGTTGTGTGTTTGGTTGTGTGTGGTTGTGGTTGTGTGTGTGGTTGTGTGTGGTTGTGTGTGGTTGTGGTTGTGCGTGGTTGTGTGTGTGGTTGTGTGTGTGTGTGGTTGTGTGTATCATTGTGGTTGTGTGTGTGGTTGAGTGTGTGATTGTGTGTGTGGTTGTGTGTGTGGTTTGTGTGGTTGTGGTTGAGTGTGTGTAGTTGTGGATATTGTTGAGTGGTTGGGTGTGGTTGTGTGTGTTGTGTGTGTGGTTTGTTTGTGTGGTTGGGTGTGTGAGGTTGGGTGTGTTTGTGTGTGTGTGGTTGTGTGTATGGTTGTGGTTGTGTGTGGTTGAGTGTGTGGTTGTGTGTGTGGTTGTGTGTGTGGTTGTGTGTGGTTGTGTGTGTGTGTTTGTGTTTGTGGTTGGGTGTGTGGTTGTGGTTGTGTGTATGTTGTGTGTGTGGTTGTGTGTGGTTGTGTGTGTGGTTGTGTGTGTGTTGTTGTGTGTGTGTGGTTGTGTGTGTGTGTGGTTGTGTGTGTGGTTGCGTGTGTTGTGTGTATGGTTGTGGTTGTGTGTGTGGGTATGTGTGTGGATGTGTGTGTGATTGGGTATGGTTGTGTGTGGGTGGGATTGTGTATGTAGTTGTGGTTATGTGTGTGGTGTTGTGGTTGTGTGTGGGTGTGTGTGGTTGTGTGTGTGGTTGTGTGTGGTTATGTGTGGTTGTGTGTGTGGTTGTGTGTGTGGTTGTGTGTGTAGTTGTGTGTGTGTGTGTGTGTGGTTGTGTGTGTGGTTGTGTGTGTGGTTTTGTGTGGTTGTGTGTGTGGTTGTATGTGTGTGTGGTTGTGTGTGTGGTTGTGTGTGTGGTTGTGTGTGTTATGTGTGTTGTTGTGGTTGTTTTTGTGGTTGTGGTTGTGTGTGTGTGGTTGTGGTTGTGTGTGTGTGGGGGTGTGTATGGATGTGTGTGTGGTTGGGTGTGGTTGTGGTTGTGTGTGTGGTTCTGGGTGTGGTTGTTGTTGTGCGTGTGGTTATGTGAGTGGTTGTGTGTGTGGTTGTGTGCATGGTTGTGGTTGTGTGTGGCTGTGTGGTTGTGTGTGGCTGTGGGTGCGGTTGTGTGTATGGTTGGGTGTGGTTGTGTGTGGTTGTATGTGTGGTTGTGTGTATGTGGTTGGGTGTGTGTGGTTGTGGTTGTGGGTGTGTTTGTGTGTGTGGTTATGTGTGTGGTTGTGTGTGTATGGTTGTGTGCGTGGTTGTGTGTGGGTGGGTGTGGTTGTGTGTGTTATATGTGTGGTTGAGTGTGTGGTTGTGTGTGTGTGGGTGTGTGTATGGTTGTGTGTGTGGTTGGGTGTGGTTGTGATTGTGTGTGGTTGTATGTGTATGATTGCGTGTGTGGTTATGTGTGTGTACTTGTGGGTGTGTGTGTGGATGTGTGGTTGGGTGTGGTTGGGTGTAGTTATGTGTGTGTTTGTGTGTGGTTGTGTGTGTGTGTGGTTGTGTGTGGTTGTGTGTGTGTGTGGTTGTGTGTGTGGTTGTGTAAGTGGATATGGTTGTGGGTGCAGTTATGGGTGTGGGTACAGTTGTGGGTGTGTGGTTTATGTGGTTGTGTGTATGGTTGTGGGTGTGGTTGTGTTTGTGTGTGGTTGTGTGTGGATGTGTGTGGTTGTATGTGTGGTTTTGTTTGTGTGGTTGTGGTTGTGTGTGTGGTAGGTGTGTGGTTGGGTGTGTGCAGTTGTGTGTGGTTGTGTGTGTGTGTGTGGTTGTGTGTATAGTTATGGTTGTGTGTGGTTGTGTGTGTGGTTGAGTGTGTGGTTGTGTGTGTGGTGTGTATGGTTTATGTGGTTGTGGTTGTGTGTGTGTGTAGCTGTAGATGTGGTTGAGTGGTTGGGTGTTGTTGTGTGTGTTGTGTGTGGTTAGGTGTGTGGTTGGGATTGTGTGTGGATATATGTGGTTGGATGTGTGGTTGTGTGTGTGGTTGGGTGTATGGTTGGGTGTGTGTGGTTGTGTGTGGTTGTGTGTGTGTGGTTGTGTGTATGGTTGTGGTTGTGTGTAGTTATGGATGTGGTGGAGTGGTTGTGTGTGGTTATGTGTGGTTGTGTGTGTGGTTGGGTGTGAGCGGTTGGGTGTTTTTGTGTGTGTGGTTGTATGGTTGTGGTTGTGTGTGGTTGAGTGTGTGGTTGTGTGTGTAGTTGTGTGTGTGTGTGGTTGTGGCTGTGTGTATGTGGTTGTGTGTGTGTGGTTGTGGTTGTGTGTGTGGTTGTGTGTGTGGTTGTGTGTGGTTGTGTGTGTGTGGTTGTGTGTATGGTTGTGGTTGTGTGTGGTTGTCTGTGTGCTTATGTGTGTGGTTGTATGTGTGGTTGTGTGTGGTTGTGGTTGTGTGTGTGTGGTTGTGGGTGTGGTTAAGTGGTTGGGTGTGGCTGTGGTTGTGGGTGTGGTTATGGGTGTGGATGTGTGGGTGTGGTTGTGTGTGTGGTTGTGTGTGGTTGGGTGTGGTTGTCTATGTGCTTGTGGGTGCAGGTACGGTTGTGGGTATGGGTGCGGTTGTGGGAGTGTGTGTGGTTGTGTTTGTGGTTGGGTGTGTGGGTGTGTGGTTGTGTGTATGTTGTGTGTGTGGTTGTGTGTGTGGTTGTGTGTGTGTTGTTGTGTGTGTGTGGTTGTGTTTGTGTGTGGTTGTGTGTGTTGTGTGTATGGTTGTGGTTGTGTGTGTGGGTGTGTGTGTGGATGTGTGTGTGATTGGGTATGGTTGTGTGTGGGTATGATTGGGTATGTAGATGTGGTTATGTGTGTGGTTTTGTGGGTGTGTGTGGTTGTGTGTGTGGTTGTGTGTGGTTATGTGTGGTTGTGTGTGTGGTTGTGTGTGTGGTTGTGTGTGTAGTTGTGTGTGTGTTTGTGGTTGTGAGTGTGGTTGTGTGTGTGGTTTGGTGTGGTTGTGTGTGTGGTTGTATGTGTGTGTGGTTGTGTGTGTTATGTGTGTTGTTGTGGTTGTTTTTGTGGTTGTGGTTGTGTGTGTGTGGTTGTGGTTGTGTGTGTGTGGGGATGTGTATGGATGTGTGTGTGGTTGGGTGTGGTTGTGGTTGTGTGTGTGGTTCTGGGTGTGGTTGTTGTGTGTGTGTGGTTATGTGTGTGGTTGTGTGTGTGGTTGTGTGCATGGTTGTGGTTGTGGTTGTGTGTGGCTGTGTGGTTGTGTGGTGTGTGGTTGGGTGTGTGTGGTGTGGTTGTGTGTGTTTGTGTGTGTGGTTGTGTGTGTGTGTGTGTTGTGTGTGGTGGTGTGTGTGTGGTGTTGTGTGTATGTGTGTGTGGTTGTGTGTGTGGTTGTGTGTGTGTGGGTGTGGGTGGTGGTGGTGTGTGTGTGTGTGTGTTGTGGAAGTGTGTTGTTGTGTGTGTGGTGTGTGTGTGTGTGGTGTGTATATGGTTGTGTGTGTGTGTGTGTGTGTGTGTGGGTGTGTGTTGTGTGTATGATTGTGTGTGTGGTTGTGTGGTGTGTGTGTGTGATTGTGTGTGTGTGTGGGTACATTGTGGGTGCGGGTGTGGTGTGGTGTGTGTGTGTGGGGTGGTGTGTGGTTGTGTGTGGTGGTGTGTGTGTGTGTGTGTGTGTGTGGTTGTGTGTGTGTGGTGTGTGTGTGTGTTTGTGTGTGTGGTTGTGTAAGTGGATATGGTTGTGGATGCGGTTATGGGTGTGGGTACAGTTGTGGGTGTGTGGTTTATGTGGTTGTGGGTGTGTGTGTGGTTGTGTGTGTGGTTGTGTGTGGTTGTGTGTGAGTGGTTGTGTATGGTTGTGTGTGTATATGTGTGTGTGTGTGGTTGTGTGTATGGTTGTGGTTGTGTGTGATTGTGTGTGTGGGTATGGTTGTGTGTGTGGATGTGTGTGTGGTTGTGTGTGTGGTTGTGGTTGTGTGTGTGGTTGTGGGTGTGGTTGTGTTTGTGTTTGGTTGTGTGTGGATGTGTGTGGTTGTATGTGTGGTTGTGTTTTTGTGGTTGTGTGTGTGTGTTAGACGGACCGGGAGGGTCGGCCGAGGACAAGGGGAGAGGTCTCCGGGGAGAGCCGTCTCCAGCGATCGTACAGACGAGTAACTTCCCCCCCACAGATGTACACCACACCAAGATAAGGTTTATCGTTCTTTATAAGCAATCTTTAGGTACGATAGAATGGTACAAGGAGGTCAGGACTCAGGGGTCCCCTCGATTCTAGTCTCTTGGTTGGGAAAGGGGGTAGCGGGACAGTCTTGTTACCAATCTGGTAGATGCGATGATATGATGGATAGCTCACAATCCTCGAGCTCGGTGTTCTAGCTGGACGGGCCGCGGCAGCGCCAGCAGGTCCCGGTGAAGGTGGTCGTTACACGGTCCGCGGCAGCGCCAGCAGGTCCCGATGAAGGTGGTGGTTACAACGGTCCGCGGCAGCGGGTCCCAATGAAGGTGGTAGGTACAACGGTCCGCGGCAGCGCCAGCAGGTCCCGACGAGGATGGAGGATGCAGAAGGCCGCGGCAGCGCCAGCAGGCAGGGTGATAGTTCACAAGGCAGGGCTACGGCAGCGCCGGTAGTCCGTCAAGGATGAGTTCTTCTCGGTGTCTCTCGACTCCAGGATACAACTGCCTTCCTGCTCTGGAGCTGCCCCAGTTATAGGTCTGGTGCCCTTTGATGTCCGGACCCTCGCACTTGGAGGTCGGGAGGTCCGGGATGAGGGAGTCCAGACACCCAGCAGGGGGGTGGAGCCAGCACCCGGGGGAGCTGGGGGGCGATCGGCACCTGGCGGGGGAGAGCCATCGACACTTCTTTCTCCCATCGACCTGCCAAGTAGTCCGTTCACCTCCTGGGTGGATGGTGGTGCCGGGATGTCGGGGCCTGGCCAGGCCCAGGGTTAGGGTCGAGCTGAGGCCACGCAGCCTCGTGGTGCAGTGTCCAAGATGGCGGCCGGGCCAGGCGAGGGAGCCGGTAGTGGTTCGGCCCCATGATACAGAGATGTCCGGGGGCAGGAGTCCCGGCTGGAGACGGGGTGTGGGTTGTTTCTGTGGGTAACACCTGGAGGGCCGGGGCTCGGGCCCTGTCATGCAGGGAGGGAGCAAGCCCTTCATGTGGCCTGTCCAACATGCGTCCCCCCCAGCTGAAGGCGGGGAGAGTCACCCATCCTCTTGGGGACTCTCCTCGTCGAGGCGGAAAAAGCGTGACAGGCCATCTGCGTTGGCGTGGTCTTGGCCCGGTCGATGTTCCACAGTGAAGTCCATCCCCTGCAGGGAGATGGACCAACGCAATAGTTTGGGGTTTTCCCCCCGCATCTGCATTAGCCACTGCAGGGGTCGATGATCTGTTTGCACCCGGAAGTGGGTACCGAAGAGATAGGGCCGGAGCTTTTTGAGGGCCCACACCACTGCGAAGGCCTCCCTCTCGATGGTGCTCCAGCGCTGTTCTCGGGCCAGGAGGCGTCTGCTGATGAAGGCCACCGGTTGGTCAAGTCCCTCGGAGTTCAACTGGGAGAGGACCGCCCCGATGCCGTGGTCGGAGGCATCTGTTTGTACGATGAACTCCCGACTGTAGTCGGGGGCCTGGAGCACAGGGGCCGTGCACATAGCGGCTTTCAGCTTCTCGAAGGCCGCTTGACAGTCTGGGGTCCAGTTGACCTTCTTCGGGTGGTTTTTGGATGTGAGTCCCGTGAGGGGCCCCACAATGCTGCCATAGTCCCTCACGAACCGCCGGTAGTAACCGGTGAGCCCCAAGAAGGCTCGGACCTCGGTCTGCGTGACTGGAGGCTGCCAGGACTGGATGGCAGCGATTTTGAGTTGCAGAGGGGCCACCAGACCGCTTCCCACCTGGTGTCCGAGATAGGTCACGGACCCCTGACCAATTTGGCACTTGCTGGCCTTGATTGTGAGGCCGGCCCGTTGGAGGGCCTGCAGGACCTCTCGGAGGTGGTGGAGGTGGTCGGACCAGTGGCGGCTGTACACAGCGATATCGTCCAGGTAGGCGGCGCTGAACTCCTCGAGCCCCGCCAAGACCTGGTTCACCAGTCGCTGAAAGGTAGCTGGGGCATTCTTCATGCCGAAGGGCATGACTTTGAAGTGGTAGTGGCCATCGGGGGTAGAAAAGGCGGATCGTTCTTGGGCCCGGGGTGTGAGACCGATCTGCCAGTAGCCCGCTGTCAGGTCGAAGATGCTGAGGTAGCGGGCAGCCCCCATGCGGTCGATCAGTTCATCCGCTCGGGGGATGGGATGAGCGTCGGTTCTGGTGACAGCATTCAAGCCCCGATAGTCGATGCAGAATCGGAGCTCAGGAGTGGTGCCGGGGGCAGCAGCTTTGGGGACCAGCATGACCGGGCTGGCCCAGGAGCTGTCCGAGGGCTCGATGACCCCGAGCGTGAGCATCTTTGATACCTCCTCTTGGATGCAGGCCCGTACCCGATCTGGTACGCGGTACGCCCGGTGTCTGATAGGGGGACTGTCCCCAGTGTCCACGTCGTGCAAGCACCAGGGGGTGACCCCTGGGGTGGGGGAAAACAAGGTAGCAAACTGCAGCAGGAGGTCCCGGCAGCCTTGGCGCTGTTCCGGGGTGAGGGCATCGGAGAGCCGGACCCCGTCCACGGAACCATCTTTCTCACGAGTCTTCAGGAGATCAGGGAGAGGCTCGGAGTCTTCTTCCGCTCCACTGTCTGTAGCCATCAGGAGGCTGAGCTCCGAGCGCACAAAGTGGGGTTTGAGTCTGTTGGTGTGGAGGACCCGGAGGGGGTTCCGGGGAGATTCCATATCGATGAGATAGGTGACGGGGCTCTTGCGTTCGACCACTTTGAAGGGCCCCGTCCACTTGTCCTGCAAGGCACATGGTTCGGTGGGGGACATCACCCACACTTGTTGGCCAGGTTCGAATTCGATGGAGGAGGCATTTTGATCGTACCATTTTTTCATGTCCTCCTGACTGGCCTCAAGGTTCGCTTTCGCCATTTCTCTGAATCACCTGGTCTGATTGCGTAGGGTCAGGAGGTACTTGAAGACGTCTGGAGGGGTCTTTAGGGGGGCCATCTCCCAAACTTCTTTGACTAGGCTGAGGGGCCCTCGCACAGGGTGCCCGTACAAGAGTTCGAAAGGGCTAAAGCCGAGGGACTTCTGGGGAACTTCTCGATAGGCGAAGAGGAGGCACGGAAGTAGTACATCCCACTGGCGACGGAGGGGCTCTTCCAATCCCCCAATCATTCCCTTGAGCGTGCGGTTGAACCGCTCGACTAGTCCGTTTCCTTGAGGGTGATAGGGGGTCGTGAACCGGTAGGTGACCCCGCACTGTTGCCAGAGGGACTTCATATACTTCGAAATAAAGTTTGTGCTTCTGTCGCTGACGACTTCTCGGGGGAAGCCCACCCGGGAGAAGATCCCCATTAAGGCCCGGCCGACCACCGGGGCTGTTACAGTTCGCAGGGGCACAGCCTCGGGGTAGCGGGTGGCGTGGTCCACCAGTACCAGGATGAACCGATGTCCTTGTGCTGTACGGGGGTCCAGGGGCCCCACAATGTCTATTCCCACCCTCTCGAACGGGGTGGTGACAACTGGGAAGGGTTGCAGAGGTGCTTTGAGTTTGCGGCCGCTCTTCCCGCTGGCCTGGCACGTGGGGCAGGACCGGCAGTGGTTGAGGACGTCGTTTCTCATCTTCGGCCAGAAAAAGTGGGTCACCAGGCGACTGTAGGTTTTGTCCTGGCCCAGGTGTCCAGCCAGAGGGACATCGTGGGCCAAATTTAGCAGGAAGTCTCTAAAACGGAGGGGCACCACCAGCACTCGACTGGCCCCTAACTCCGCGATTCTCTGCTCACTGTACAATAGGTCGTTGTCCCAATAGATCCAATGGGCTCCGGTGGTGTCCCCTGCTCTCTGGGCGAGGGCTTGCTGGCGGAGTCCCTCGAGGGAGGGACAGGTCTTCTGTTCTTGACGGAACTGTTCCTGGGTGGGCCCCCCTTCTTGATGCCACTGAGCCAGGTTGGGAAGGTCCTGGGGCTGAGCGAGCCCTTCGGGGGTTTGCTCTGGGGGGTTGGTATGGTCGGTGTCCTCTACTGGAGCGATCGGTGGAGGAGGTGCTGGCCATTCTGGTTCTTCTGGTCGGGGGATGGCACGGGCGGCAATGGACCGGGTGGTTACGCACGCCCAGTCCGGGAGGCCCAACATCCCCAGGTGCTCTTTTCTTTCTACGGCGGCCCACGGGGAACTCTCAAGATCATTCCCCAGGAGACAGTCCACGGGGGCATCATCTCGGACCGTCACCTTCAATATGCCGGAGACTCCTCCCCATTCGAAGGGGACGCAGGCCATCCGACATAGACTCTCCGAATTGTCGGCTGAACGGACGGGGCAGAGAATGTTCGGCAGGATCTGCTCTGGTTTTACCAGGTGACAGCGGACGGCCGTCACACTGGCCCCCGTGTCACGTAGGGCTTCGGCCCGGCGTCCTTTAACCCCTTCCATGCCCATGATGGAACGGTTCCGTCATGAGCATCGGTTGCGCTGTGCTCATGACGGAACCGTTCCGTCATGGCCCCGCCCGCGCTCGAACCCTTCAGCACCGCGGGGGAATTCCCGCAGCGCTGAAGGGGTTAATGTTCACCCACTGACTATATTTTCTGGTGTTGGCGGGTAGGGGAGCCCGCGGGACCATGTCTCTTCCCCCTAGGCACGCTAGAACCATGGCGGCCGGTTCCCACTCTTGTTGTCCCTGCTCGTATTCTTCCTGTTCTTCGGAGATTTGTTCTCCCCCCAGGGCGGCGGCAGCTACCTGGCGGGGTCTCGGAGTTTGGTTCTGTGGACAGTTCGGGTCATTGGCGTAGTGGCCGACTCGCTGGCATCGGTGACACGTGACATTGGCTCGGAACCCCGGCCGCATCGGGGGGTTGCCCCGGCTGGGCGGGGTGCTGGCAGCGGGAGCAGCCGGGACGGTGTCTCTTCCTCGTCCCTGGCCTCCTCCTCCTCCTCGGGGACGGTGCTGACCTTGGTTGTTCCGGTTCTGTTCGTGCGGCCCTCTCCGGCCCACTCGGGTGCTTTCCCACCGGTCAGCTTCGGCGGTGAGTTGCCGTGGGTCAGTCAATTTACTGTCGAGGAGGTGCTGCCTGAGCTCGACGAAGCAGTTGTTAGAGAGGTGCTCCCACACCATGAGATTAAAAAGTTGCTCGTAGGTCGTTAAGTGGCTTCCCTTGATCCAACCCTCGAAGGCTCGGCTGAAATAGTTGACATATTCCACCCAAGTTGTACCCGGGATTCGGGTGCAGTCTCGGAACCTCTGGCGGTACATTTCGGGTGTGAGCCCATATCGGGTGAGGAGGGCAGCCTTCATGTGGTCATAGGATGACATCAGATGGTCTGGGAGCTGTAACAGGGCATCGCGGCCTTCATTGACGAACCTCCCCCATAGACCGGCTCCCCAGTCACTTCGATCGATCCAGTGGGAGGTCATGGCGATCTCGTAGGCCTTGAACCACTGTTGTATGTCGTCCTCTCGGACATACTCTCGAACGACATCCTTGGGGATGTGGACTTTCTTTTCTGTCGCTCCCGGGGTGCGCGGTCGCTCGGGCACCTCCAGTTCTTTGTTCTGCTTCCGTAGGTCTATTTCTGCCAGTTTGCGCTTGTGTTCGTACGCTAATCTCTTTTCTTCGAGCTCTCTCTGCCTCTGTTTTTCTTCCCGTTCTTCTCGGAGCCGCAGATGTTCTAGGTTCAGTTTTTGTTCGGCTAATTTTAGTTCACCGTCCATTTTGAGCCGTGCCATTTCTAGCTCATGTAGTCTGCTTTTTTCTCTCTCTTGGATCTCTTCCTGCGAGAGACCCGTTCTTCGCTCCTCGGGAGCCGTGGTGTTCCTCTCTGATGCTGCAATGTTTTGGTCCGGGGATCTCGCGGCCCCGGTTTCTGCCCACGACTCAATGGCGTGCTTGAAATCGTCTTTGGTACTCAGGCCGGTGGTAGCAATGCCTAGTTCAATGCAGAATTGTTTCAATTCACGATGGCTGTACTCTTCCAATTTCTCCATCTGGAATTTCTCGGTGGATCCGCCCTCTTTGGTTGACATTGTGGTTTCGTCGTGGGGTGAGCTACTCTCTGTACGATTACGCGTTGATTCGGATCGCGCCGCTGGCCACCAATGTTAGACGGACCGGGAGGGTCGGCCGAGGACAAGGGGAGAGGTCTCTGGGGAGAGCCGTCTCCAGCGATCGTACAGACGAGTAACTTCCCCCCCACAGATGTACACCACACCAAGATAAGGTTTAACGTTCTTTATAAGCAATCTTTAGGTACGATAGAATGGTACAAGGAGGTCAGGACTCAGGGGTCCCCTCGATTCTAGTCTCTTGGTTGGGAAAGGGGGTAGCGGGACAGTCTTGTTACCAATCTGGTAGATGCGATGATATGATGGATAGCTCACAATCCTCGAGCTCGGTGTTCTAGCTGGACGGGCCGCGGCAGCGCCAGCAGGTCCCGGTGAAGGTGGTCGTTACACGGTCCGCGGCAGCGCCAGCAGGTCCCGATGAAGGTGGTGGTTACAACGGTCCGCGGCAGCGCCAGCGGGTCCCAATGAAGGTGGTAGGTACAACGGTCCGCGGCAGCGCCAGCAGGTCCCGACGAGGATGGAGGATGAAGAAGGCCGCGGCAGCGCCAGCAGGCAGGGTGATAGTTCACAAGGCAGGGCTACGGCAGCGCCGGTAGTCCGTCAAGGATGAGTTCTTCTCGGTGTCTCTCGACTCCAGGATACAACTGCCTTCCTGCTCTGGAGCTGCCCCAGTTATAGGTCTGGCGCCCTTTGATGTCCGGACCCTCGCACTTGGAGGTCGGGAGGTCCGGGATGAGGGAGTCCAGACACCCAGCAGGGGGGTGGAGCCAGCGCCCGGGGGAGCTGGGGGGCGATCGGCACCTGGCGGGGGAGAGCCATCGACACTTCTTTCTCCCATCGACCTGCCAAGTAGTCCGTTCACCTCCTGGGTGGATGGTGGTGCCGGGATGTCGGGGCCTGGCCAGGCCCAGGGTTAGGGTCGAGCTGAGGCCACGCGGCCTCGTGGTGCAGTGTCCAAGATGGCGACCGGGCCGGGCGAGGGAGCCGGTAGTGGTTCGGCCCCATGATACAGAGATGTCCGGGGGCAGGAGTCCCGGCTGGAGATGGGGTGTGGGTTGTTTCTGTGGGTAACACCTGGAGGGCCGGGGCTCGGGCCCTGTCATGCAGGGAGGGAGCAAGCCCTTCATGTGGCCTGTCCAACAGTGTGGTAGGTGTGTGGTTGGGTGTGTGCAGTTGGGTGTGGTTGTGTGTGTGTGTGGTTGTGTGTATAGTTGTGGTTGTGTGTGGTTGTGTGTGTGGTTGAGTGTGTGGTTGTGTGTGTGGTTGTGTGTGTGGTTTATGTGGTTGTGGTTGTGTGTGTGTAGCTGTAGATGTGGTTGAGTGGTTGTGTGTTGTTGTGTGTGTTGTGTGTGGTTGTGTGTGTGGTTGGGTGTGTGGTTGGGGTTGTGTGTGGATATATGTGGTTGTATGTGTGGTTGTGTGTGTGGTTGGGTGTATGGTTGGGTGTGTGCAGTTGTGTGTGGTTGTGTGTGTGTGGTTGTGTGTATGGTTGTGGTTGTGTGTAGTTATAGATGTGGTTGAGTGGTTGTGTGTGGTTATGTGTGGTGTGTGTGTGGTTGTGTGTGTGGTTGGGTGTGAGCGGTTGGGTGTTTTTGTGTGTGTGGTTGTTTGTATGGTTGTGGTTGTGTGTGGTTGAGTGTGTGGTTGTGTGTGTAGTTGTGTGTGTGTGTTTGTGGCTGTGTGTATGTGGTTGTGTGTGTGTGGTTGTGTGTGTGGTTGTGTGTGTGGTTGTGTGTGGTTGTGTGTGTGTGGTTGTGTGTATGGTTGTGGTTGTGTGTGGTTGTCTGTGTGCTTATGTGTGTGGTTGTATATGTGGTTGTGTGTGGTTGTGGTTGTGTGTGTGTGGTTGTGGGTGTGGTTGAGTGGTTGGGTGTGGCTGCGGTTGTGTGTATGGTTGGGTGTGAGCGGTTGGGTGTTTTTGTGTGTGTGGTTGTTTGTATGGTTGTGGTTGTGTGTGGTTGAGTGTGTGGTTGTGTGTGTAGTTGTGTGTGTGTGTGGTTGTGGCTGTGTGTATGTGGTTGTGTGTGTGTGGTTGTGTGTGTGGTTGTGTGTGTGGTTGTGTGTGGTTGTGTGTGTGTGGTTGTGTGTATGGTTGTGGTTGTGTGTGGTTGTCTGTGTGCTTATGTGTGTGGTTGTATATGTGGTTGTGTGTGGTTGTGGTTGTGTGTGTGTGGTTGTGGGTGTGGTTGAGTGGTTGGGTGTGGCTGCGGTTGTGTGTATGGTTGGGTGTGGTTGTTTGTGTTTGTGTGTGTGGTTGTGTGTATGTGGTTGGGTGTGTGTGGTTGTGGGTGTGTTTGTGTGTGGTTATGTGTATGGTTGTGTGTGTATGGTTGTGTGTGTGGTTGTGTGTGGGTGGGTGTGGTTGTGTGTGTGATATGTTTGGTTGTGGTTGAGTGTGTGGTTGTGTGTGTGTGTGGGTGTGTGTATGGTTGTGTGTGTGGTTGGGTGTGGTTGTGGTTGTGTGTGGTTGTATGTGTATGATTGTGTGTGTGGTTGTGTGTGTGTGCTTGTGTGTGATTGTGTGTGGGTACAGTTGTGGGTGCGGGTGTGGTTGTGGGTGTGTGTGTGGATGTGTAGTTGGGTGTGGTTGGGTGTAGTTATGTGTGTGGTTGTGTGTGTTTGTGTGTGTGTGTGGTTGTGTGTGGTTGTGTGTGTGTGTGTGGTTGTGTGTGTGGTTGTGTAAGTGGATATGGTTGTGGGTGCAGTTATGGGTGTGGGTACAGTTGTGGGTGTGTGGTTTATGTGGTTGTGTGTGTGTGTGTGGTTGGTTGTGGGTGTGTGTGTGGTTGTGTGTGTGGTTGTGTGTGGTTGTGTGTGGTTGTGTGTGGTTGTGTGTGAGTGGTTGTGTATGGTTGTGTGTGTATATGTGTGTGTGTGGGGTTGTGTGTATGGTTGTGGTTGTGTGTGATTGTGTGTGTGGGTATGGTTGTGTGTGTGGATGTGTGTGTGGTTGTGTGTGTGGTTGTGGTTGTGTGTGTAGTTGTGGGTGTGGTTGTGTTTGTGTTTGGTTGTGTGTGGATGTGTGTGGTTGTATGTGTGGTTGTGTTTGTGTGGTTGTGGTTGTGTGTGTGGTAGGTGTGTGGTTGGGTGTGTGCAGTTGGGTGTGGTTGTGTGTGTGTGTGGTTGTGTGTATAGTTGTGGTTGTGTGTATAGTTGTGGTTGTGTGTGGTTGTGTGTGTGGTTGAGTGTGTGGTTGTGTGTGCGGTTGTGTTTGTGGTTTATGTGGTTGTGGTTGTGTGTGTGTGTAGCTGTAGATGTGGTTGAGTGGTTGAGTGGTTGGGTGTTGTTGTGTGTGTTGTGTGTGGTTGTGTGTGTGGTTGGGTGTGTGGTTGGGGTTGTGTGTGGATATATGTGGTTGTATGTGTGGTTGTGTGTGTGGTTGGGTGTATGGTTGGGTGTGTGCGGTTGTGTGTGGTTGTGTGTGTGTGGTTGTGTGTATGGTTGTGGTTGTGTGTAGTTATGGATGTGGTTGAGTGGTTGTGTGTGGTTATGTGTGGTGTGTGTGTGGTTGTGTGTGTGGTTGGGTGTGAGCGGTTGGGTGTTTTTGTGTGTGTGGTTGTTTGTATGGTTGTGGTTGTGTGTGGTTGAGTGTGTGGTTGTGTGTGTAGTTGTGTGTGTGTGTGGTTGTGGCTGTGTGTATGTGGTTGTGTGTGTGTGGTTGTGTGTGTGGTTGTGTGTGTGGTTGTGTGTGGTTGTGTGTGTGTGGTTGTGTGTATGGTTGTGGTTGTGTGTGGTTGTCTGTGTGCTTATGTGTGTGGTTGTATATGTGGTTGTGTGTGGTTGTGGTTGTGTGTGTGTGGTTGTGGGTGTGGTTGAGTGGTTGGGTGTGGCTGTGGTTGTGGGTGTGGTTGTGGGTGTGGATGTGTGGGTGTGGTTGTGTGTGTGGTTGTGTGTGGTTGGGTGTGGTTGTCTATGTGCTTATGGGTGCAGGTACGGTTGTGGGTATGGGTGTGGTTGTGGGTATGTGTGTGGATGTGTGGTTGGGTGTGGTTTTGTATGTGGTTGTGTGTGTGTGGTTGTGTGTGGTTGTGTGTGTGGTTGTGTGTATGCTTGTGTGTGTTGTCGTGTGTGTGGTTGTGATTATGTGTGTGGTTGTGTGTGTGTGGTTGTGTGTGTGTGTGGTTGTGGGTATGTTTGTGGATGTGTGTGGTTGTGTGTGTGTGTTGTTGTATGTGCATGGTTGTGTGTGTGGTTGTGTATATGGTTGTGTGTGTTATGTGAGTGGTTGTGGTTGTGGTTGTGTGTGTGGTTGTGGTTTCTGTGTGTATGTGGGTGGGTGTGGGTATGTGTATGGTTGTGTGTGGTTGTGTGTGTGTATGGTTGTGTGTGTGGTTGTGTGTGTAGTTGTGTGTGTGGTTGTATGTGGTTGTGTGTGTGTGGTTGTGTGTGTGTGTGGTTGTGTGTGTGTGGTTGTGTGTGTGGTTGTGTGTGGTTGTGTGTGTTATGTGTGTGGTTGTGGTTGTGCATGTGGTTGTGTGTGTGTGGTTGTGGGTGTGTGTGTGGGGGGTTGGGGGGTGGTTGGATGTGTGTGTGGTTGGGTGTGGTTGTGGTTGTGTGTGTGGTTGTGGTTGTGTGTGTGTGTGGTTGTTTGTGTGGTTGTGTGTGTGTGGTTGTGTGTGTGTTGTGTGTGTGTGTGGTTGTGTGTTGGTGTGGTTGTGGGTGTGGTTGGGTGTGGTTGTGTGTGGTTGTGTGTGTGGTTGTGTGTGTGTGGTTGTGTGTGTGTGTAGTTGTGTGTGGTTGTGTGAGTGGGTGTGGTTATGGGTGTGGTTGTGGGTGCGGGTGCAGTTGTGGGTGCAGATGCGGTTGTGGGTGTGTGTGTGGATGTGTGGTTGGATGTGCTTATGTATGTGGTTGTGTGTGGTTGTGTGTGGTTGTGGTTGTGTGTGGTTGTGGTTGTGTGTGTTGTGTGTGTGGTTGTGTGTGTGGTTGTGTGTGGTTGTGTGTGGTTGTGTGTGTATGTGTGGTTGTGTGTGGTTGTGTATATGGTTGTGGTTGTGTGTGGTTGTGTGTGTGGGTATGGTTGTGTGTGTGGATGTGTGTGGTTGTGTGTGTGGTTGTGGTTGTGTGTGTGGTTGTGGGTATGGTTGTGGTTGTGTGTGGTTGTTTGTGGATGTATGTGGTTGTGTGTGTGGTTGTGTGTGTGCGGTTGTGGTTGTGTGTGGTTATGTGTGTGGTTGGGTGTGTACAGTTGTGTGTGGTTGTGTGTGTGGTTATGTGTATGGTTCTGGTTGTGTGTGGTTGTGTGTATGGTTGAGTGTGTGATTGTGTGTGTGGTTGTGTGTGTGGTTGTGTGTGGTTATATGTGTGTGGTTGTGTGCGTGGTTGTGATTGTGAGTGTGGTTGTGTGTTGTTGTGTGTGTGTGTGTGGTTATGTGTATGGTTGTGTATGTGTGGCTGTGTGTGTGGTTGTGGGTGTGGTTGTGGTTGTATGTGTGGTTGTGTGTGTGTGGTTGTGGGTGTGGGTGCTTGTGAGTGTGTGTGTGTGTGGTTGTATGTGTGGTTGTGTGTGGTTGTGTGTGTGTGGTTGTGTGTGTGTGGTTGTGTGTGTATGTGGTTGTGTGTGGTAGTGTGTGTGGCTATGTGTGTGTGGTTGTGTGTGTAGTTGTGTGTGTGGTTGTGGTTGTGTGTGTGTTGTGTGTGTGGTTGTGTGTGGTTGTATGTGTGGTTGTGTTTGTGTTGTGTGTGTGTGGTTGTGCATGTGTGTGGTTGTGTGTGTGATTGTGTGTATTGTGTGTATGGTTGTGGTTGTGTGTGTGGGTGTGGTTGTGTGTGTGGATGTGTGTGTGATTGGGTATGGTTGTGTGTGTGTGTGATTGTGTATGTAGTTGTGGTTGTGTGTGTGGTTGTGTGTGGGTGTGTGTGTGGTTGTGTGTGTGGTTGTGTGTGGTTGTGTGTGGTTGTGTGTATGGTCATGTGTGTGGTTGTGGGTGTGTTTGTGGTTGTGAGTGTGGTTGTGTGTGTGATATGTGTGGTTGTGGTTGAGTGTGTGGTTGTGTGTGTGTGTGGGTGTGTGTATGGTTGTGTGTGTGGTTGGGTGTGGTTGTGGTTGTGTGTGGTTGTATGTGTATGATTGTGTGTGTGGTTGTGTGTGTGTGCTTGTGTGTGATTGTGTGTGGGTACAGTTGTGGGTGCGGGTGTGGTTGTGGGTGTGTGTGTGGATGTGTAGTTGGGTGTGGTTGGGTGTAGTTATGTGTGTGGTTGTGTGTGTTTGTGTGTGTGTGTGGTTGTGTGTGGTTGTGTGTGTGTGTGTGGTTGTGTGTGTGGTTGTGTAAGTGGATATGGTTGTGGGTGCAGTTATGGGTGTGGGTACAGTTGTGGGTGTGTGGTTTATGTGGTTGTGTGTGTGTGTGGTTGGTTGTGGGTGTGTGTGTGGTTGTGTGTGGTTGTGTGTGAGTGGTTGTGTATGGTTGTGTGTGTATATGTGTGTGTGTGTGGTTGTGTGTATGGTTGTGGTTGTGTGTGATTGTGTGTGTGGGTATGGTTGTGTGTGTGGATGTGTGTGTGGTTGTGTGTGTGGTTGTGGTTGTGTGTGTGGTTGTGGGTGTGGTTGTGTTTGTGTTTGGTTGTGTGTGGATGTGTGTGGTTGTATGTGTGGTTGTGTTTGTGTGGTTGTGGTTGTGTGTGGTAGGTGTGTGGTTGGGTGTGTGCAGTTGGGTGTGGTTGTGTGTGTGTGTGTGTGGTTGTGTGTATAGTTGTGGTTGTGTGTGGTTGTGTGTGTGGTTGAGTGTGTGGTTGTGTGTGCGGTTGTGTGTGTGGTTTATGTGGTTGTGGTTGTGTGTGTGTGTGTAGCTGTAGATGTGGTTGAGTGGTTGGGTGTTGTTGTGTGTGTTGTGTGTGGTTGTGTGTGTGGTTGGGTGTGTGGTTGGGGTTGTGTGTGGATATATGTGGTTGTATGTGTGGTTGTGTGTGTGGTTGGGTGTATGGTAGGGTGTGTGCGGTTGTGTGTGGTTGTGTGTGTGTGGTTGTGTGTATGGTTGTGGTTGTGTGTAGTTATGGATGTGGTTGAGTGGTTGTGTGTGGTTATGTGTGGTGTGTGTGTGGTTGTGTGTGTGGTTGGGTGTGAGCTGTTGGGTGTTTTTGTGTGTGTGGTTGTTTGTATGGTTGTGGTTGTGTGTGGTTGAGTGTGTGGTTGTGTGTGTAGTTGTGTGTGTGTGTGGTTGTGGCTGTGTGTATGTGGTTGTGTGTGTGGTTGTGTGTGTGGTTGTGTGTGTGGTTGTGTGTGGTTGTGTGTGTGTGGTTGTGTGTATGGTTGTGGTTGTGTGTGGTTGTCTGTGTGCTTATGTGTGTGGTTGTATATGTGGTTGTGTGTGGTTGTGGTTGTGTGTGTGTGGTTGTGGGTGTGGTTGAGTGGTTGGGTGTGGCTGTGGTTGTGGGTGTGGTTGTGGGTGTGGATGTGTGGGTGTGGTTGTGTGTGTGGTTGTGTGTGGTTGGGTGTGGTTGTCTATGTGCTTATGGGTGTAGGTACGGTTGTGGGTATGGGTGTGGTTGTGGGTATGTGTGTGGATGTGTGGTTGGGTGTTGTTTTGTATGTGGTTGTGTGTGTGTGGTTGTGTGTGGTTGTGTGTGTGGTTGTGTGTATGCTTGTGTGTGTTGTCGTGTGTGTGGTTGTGATTATGTGTGTGGTTGTGTGTGTGGTTGTGTGTGTGTGGTTGTGGGTATGTTTGTGGATGTGTGTGGTTGTGTGTGTGTGTTGTTGTATGTGCATGGTTGTGTGTGTGGTTGTGTATATGGTTGTGTGTGTTATGTGAGTGGTTGTGGTTGTGTGTGGTTGTGGTTTCTGTGTGTATGTGGGTGGGTGTGGGTATGTGTATGGTTGTGTGTATGGTTGTGTGTGGTTGTGTGTGTGTATGGTTGTGTGTGTGGTTGTGTGTGTAGTTGTGTGTGTGGTTGTATGTGGTTGTGTGTGTGTGGTTGTGTGTGTGGTTATGTGTGTGGTTGTGTGTGGTTGTGTGTGTTATGTGTGTGGTTGTGGTTGTGCGTGTGGTTGTGTGTGTGTGGTTGTGGGGGTGTGTGTGGGGGGTTGGGGGGTGGTTGGATGTGTGTGTGGTTGGGTGTGGTTGTGGTTGTGTGTGTGGTTGTGGTTGTGTGTGTGTGTGGTTGTTTGTGTGGTTGTGTGTGTGTGGTTGTGTGTGTGTTGTGTGTGTGTGGTTGTGTGTTGGTATGGTTGTGGGTGTGGTTGGGTGTGGTTGTGTGTGGTTGTGTGTGTGGTTGTGTGTGTGTGGTTGTGTGTGTGTGTAGTTGTGTGTGGTTGTGTGAGTGGGTGTGGTTATGGGTGTGGTTGTGGGTGCGGGTGCAGTTGTGGGTGCAGATGCGGTTGTGGGTGTGTGTGTGTGGATGTGTGGTTGGATGTGCTTATGTATGTGGTTGTGTGTGTGGTTGTGTGTGGTTGTGGTTGTGTGTGGTTGTGTGTGTATGTGTGTGGTTGCGTGTGGTTGTGTATATGGTTGTGGTTGTGTGTGGTTGTGTGTGTGGGTATGGTTGTGTGTGTGGATGTGTGTGGTTGTGTGTGTGGTTGTGGTTGTGTGTGTGGTTGTGGGTATGGTTGTGGTTGTGTGTGGTTGTTTGTGGATGTATGTGGTTGTGTGTGTGGTTGTGTGTGTGTGGTTGTGGTTGTGTGTGGTTATGTGTGTGGTTGGGTGTGTACAGTTATGTGTGGTTGTGTGTGTGGTTATGTGTATGGTTCTGGTTGTGTGTGGTTGTGTGTATGGTTGAGTGTGTGATTGTGTGTGTGGTTGTGTGTGTGGTTGTGTGTGGTTATATGTGTGTGGTTGTGTGCGTGGTTGTGGTTGTGAGTGTGGTTGTGTGTTGTTGTGTGTGTGTGTGGTTATGTGTATGGTTGTGTATGTGTGGTTGTGTGTGTGGTTGTGGGTGTGGTTGTGGTTGTATGTGTGGTTGTGTGTGTGTGGTTGTGGGTGTGGGTGTGGGTGTGGGTGCTTGTGAGTGTGTGTGTGTGTGGTTGTATGTGTGGTTGTGTGTGGTTGTGTGTGTGTGGTTGTGTGTGTGTGGTTGTGTGTGGATGTGGTTGTGTGTGGTAGTGTGTGTGGCTATGTGTGTGTGGTTGTGTGTGTAGTTGTGTGTGTGGTTGTGGTTGTGTGTGTGGTTGTGTGTGGTTGTATGTGTGGTTGTGTGTGTGGTTGTGCATGTGTGTGGTTGTGTGTGTGATTGTGTGTATTGTGTGTATGGTTGTGGTTGTATGTGTGGGTATGGTTGTGTGTGTGGATGTGTGTGTGATTGGGTATGGTTGTGTGTGTGTGATTGTGTATGTAGTTGTGGTTGTGTGTGTGGTTGTGTGTGGGTGTGTGTGTGGTTGTGTGTGTGTGGTTGTGTGTGGTTGTGTGTATGGTCGTGTGTGTGGTTGTGGGTGTGTTTGTGGTTGTGAGTGTGGTTGTGTGTGTGGTTGTGTGTGGTTTTGTGTAGTTGTGTGTGTGTGGTTGTATGTGTGTGTGGTTGTGTGTGTGGTTGTGTGTGTGGTTGTGTGTGTTATGTGTGTGGTTGTGGCTGTTTTTGTGGTTGTGGTTGTGTGTGTATGTGGTTTTGGTTGTGTGAGTGTGGGGGAGGGGATGGGGGTGTGTATGGATATGTGTGTGGTTGTGTGTGTGGTTCTGGGTGTGGTTGTGATTGTGTGTGAGTGGTTGTTTGTGTGGTTGTGTGTGGTTATGTGTGTTATTGTGGTTGTGTGTGTGGCTGTGTGTTTGTGTGTAGCTGTGGGTGTGGTTGTGTGTGTGGTTGGGTGTGGTTGTGTGTGGTTGTGTGTGTGGTTGTGTGTATGTGGTTGGGTGTGTGTGGTTGTGGTTGTGGGTGTGTTTGTGTGTGTGGTTATGTGTGTGGTTGGGTGTGTGGTTGTGTGTGTGTGGTTGTGTGTGTGGGTGGGTGTGGTTGTGTATGTTATGTGTGTGTGTGGTTGTGTGGTTGTGTGTGTGGTTGTGTGTGGTTGTGTGTGGTTGTGTGTATGGTCGTGTGTGTGGTTGTGGGTGTGTTTGTGGTTGTGAGTGTGGTTGTGTGTGTGGTTGTGTGTGTGGTTTTGTGTGGTTGTGTGTGTGTGGTTGTATGTGTGTGTGGTTGTGTGTGTGGTTGTGTGTGTGGTTGTGTGTGTTATGTGTGTGGTTGTGGCTGTTTTTGTGGTTGTGGTTGTGTGTGTATGTGGTTTTGGTTGTGTGGGGGAGGGGATGGGGGTGTGTATGGATATATGTGTGGTTGTGGTTGTGTGTGTGGTTCTGGGTGTGGTTGTGATTGTGTGTGAGTGGTTGTTTGTGTGGTTGTGTGTGTGGTTATGTGTGTTATTGTGGTTGTGTGTGTGGCTGTGTGTTTGTGTGTAGCTGTGGGTGTGGTTGTGTGTGTGGTTGGGTGTGGTTGTGTGTGGTTGTGTGTGTGGTTGTGTGTATGTGGTTGGGTGTGTGTGGTTGTGGTTGTGGGTGTGTTTGTGTGTGTGGTTATGTGTGTGGTTGGGTGTGTGGTTGTGTGTGTGTGGTTGTGTGTGTGGGTGGGTGTGGTTGTGTATGTTATGTGTGTGTGTGGTTGTGTGGTTGTGTGTTGGTGTGGTTGTGTGTATGGTTGGGTGTGGTTGTGTGTGGTTGTGTGTGTGGTTGTATGTGTGTGTGTAGTTGTGTGTGTGGTTGTGTGAGTGGGTATGGTTGTGGATATGGTTGTGGGTGCGGGTGTAGTTGTGGGTGCAGTTGCCGTTGTGGGTGTGTGTGTAGATGTGTGGTTGGGTGTGCTTATGTATGTGGTTGTGTGTGTGGTTATGTGTGGTTATGGTTGTGTGTGTGGTTGTGTGTGTGGTTGTGTGTGGTTGTGTGTGGTTGTGTGTGTATGTGTGTGCTTGTGTGTGGTTGTGTATATGGTTGTGGTTGTGTGTGTGGGTATGGTTGTGTGTGTAGATGTGTGTGTGGTTGTGTGTGTGGTTGTGTGTGTGGATGTGGGTATGGTTGTGGTTGTGTGTGGTTGTGTGTGGATGTGTGTGGTTGTGTGTGTGGTTGTGTGCGTGTGGTTGTGGTTGTGAGTGGTTGGGTGTGTGGTTGGGTGTGTGGTTGTGTGTGTGGTTGTGTGTGGTTGTGGTTGTGTGTGTGTGGTTGTGTTTGTGGTTGGGTGTGGGGTTGTGGTTGTGTGTATGTTGTGTGTGTGGTTGTGTGTGGTTGTGTGTGTGGTTGTGTGTGTGTTGTTGTGTGTGTGTGGTTGTGTGTGTGTGTGGTTGTGTGTGTGTGTGGTTGTGTGTGTTGTGTGTATGGTTGTGGTTGTGAGTGTGGGTATGTGTGTGGATGTGTGTGTGATTGGGTATGGTTGTGTGTGGGTGGGATTGTGTATGTAGTTGTGGTTATGTGTGTGGTGTTGTGGTTTTGTGTGGGTGTGTGTGGTTGTGTGTGTGGTTGTGTGTGGTTATGTGTGGTTGTGTGTGTGGTTGTGTGTGTGGTTGTGTGTGTAGTTGTGTGTATGTTTGTGGTTGTGAGTGTGGTTGTGTGTGTGGTTTTGTGTGGTTGTGTGTGTGTGGTTGTATGTGTGTGTGGTTGTGTGTGTGGTTGTGTGTGTGGTTGTGTGTGTGGTTGTGTGTGTGGTTGTGTGTGTTATGTGTGTTGTTGTGGTTGTTTTTGTGGTTGTGGTTGTGTGTGTGTGGTTGTGGTTGTGTGTGTGTGGGGTGTGTATGGATGTGTGTGTGGTTGGGTGTGGTTGTGGTTGTGTGTGTGGTTCTGGGTGTGGTTGTCGTTGTGTGTGTGTGGTTATGTGTGTGGTTGTGTGTGTGGTTGTGTGCATGGTTGTGTGTGGCTGTGTGGTTGTGTGTGGCTGTGGGTGCGGTTGTGTGTATGGTTGGGTGTGGTTGTGTGTGGTTATGTGTGTGGTTGTGTGTATGTGGTTGGGTGTGTGTGGTTGTGGTTGTGGGTGTGTTTGTGTTTGTGGTTATGTGTGTGGTTGTGTGTGTATGGTTGTGTGCGTGATTGTGTGTGGGTGGGTGTGGTTGTGTGTGTTATATGTGTGGTTGTGGTTGAGTGTGTGGTTGAGTGTGTGGTTGTGTGTGTGTGTGTGTGTGTGTGTGTATGGTTGTGTGTGTGGTTGGGTGTGGTTGTGGTTATGTGCGGTTGTATGTGTATGATTGTGTGTGTGGTTGTGTGTGTGTGCTTGTGTGTGATTGTAATTGTGTGTGGGTACAGTTGTGGGTGCAGGTGTGGTTGTGGGTGTGTGTGTGGATGTGTGGTTGGGTGTGGTTGGGTATAGTTATGTGTGTGGTTGTGTGTGGTTGTGTGTGTGTGTGGTTGTGTGTGGTTGTGTGTGTGTGTGGTTGTGTGTGTGGTTGTGTAAGTGGATATGGTTGTGGGTGCGGTTATGGGTGTGGGTACAGTTGTGGGTGTGTGGTTTATGTGGTTGTGGGTGTGTGTGTGGTTGGTTGTGGTTGTGTGTTTGGTTGTGTGTGTGGTTGTGTGTGGTTTTGTGTGAGTGGTTGTGAATGGCTATGTGTATATGTGTGTGTATGGTTGTGTGTATGGTTGTGGTTGTGTGTGATTGTGTGTGTGGGTATGGTTGTGTGTGTGGATGTGTGTGTGGTTGTGTGTGTGGTTGTGGGTGTGGTTGTGTTTGTGTGTGGTTGTGTGTGGATGTGTGTGGTTGTATGTGCGGTTGTGTTTGTGTGGTTGTGGTTGTGTGTGTGGTAGGTGTGTGGTTGGGTGTGTGCAGTTGGGTGTGGTTGTGTGTGTGTGGTTGTGTGTATAGTTGTGGTTGTGTGTGGTTGTGTGTGTGGTTGAGTGTGTGGTTGTGTGTGTGGTTGTGTGTGTGGTTTATGTGGTTGTGGTTGTGTGTGTGTGTAGCTGTAGATGTGGTTGAGTGGTTGTGTGTTGTTGTGTGTGTTGTGTGTGGTTGTGTGTGTGGTTGGGTGTGTGGTTGGGGTTGTGTGTGGATATATGTGGTTGTATGTGTGGTTGTGTGTGTGGTTATGTGTGTGGTTGTGTGTGTATGGTTGTGTGCGTGATTGTTTGTGGGTGGGTGTGGTTGTGTGTGTTATATGTGTGGTTGTGGTTGAGTGTGTGGTTGTGTGTGTGTGTGTGTGTGTATGGTTGTGTGTGTGGTTGTGTGCGGTTGTATGTGTATGATTGTGTGTGTGCTTGTGTGTGTGTGCTTGTGTGTGATTGTAATTGTGTGTGGGTACAGTTGTGGGTGCAGGTGTGGTTGTGGGTGTGTGTGTGGATGTGTGGTTGGGTGTGGTTGGGTGTAGTTATGTGTGTGGTTGTGTGTGGTTGTGTGTGTGTGTGGATGTGTGTGGTTGTATGTGTGGTTGTGTTTGTGTGGTTGTGGTTGTGTGTGTGGTAGGTGTGTGGTTGGGTGTGTGCAGTTGGGTGTGGTTGTGTGTGTGTGGCTGTGTGTATAGTTGTGGTTGTGTGTGGTTGTGTGTGTGGTTGAGTGTGTGGTTGTGTGTGTGGTTGTGTGTGTGGTTTATGTGGTTGTGGTTGTGTGTGTGTGTAGCTGTAGATGTGGTTGAGTGGTTGTGTGTTGTTGTGTGTGTTGTGTGTGGTTGTGTGTGTGGTTGGGTATGTGGTTGGGGTTGTGTGTGGATATATGTGGCTGTATGTGTGGTTGTGTGTGTGGTTATGTGTGTGGTTGTGTGTGTATGGTTGTGTGCGTGATTGTTTGTGGGTGGGTGTGGTTGTGTGTGTTATATGTGTGGTTGTGGTTGAGTGTGTGGTTGTGTGTGTGTGTGTGTGTATGGTTGTGTGTGTGGTTGGGTGTGGTTGTGGTTGTGTGCGGTTGTATGTGTATGATTGTGTGTGTGGTTGTGTGTGTGTGCTTGTGTGTGATTGTAATTGTGTGTGGGTACAGTTGTGGGTGCAGGTGTGGTTGTGGGTGTGTGTGTGGATGTGTGGTTGGGTGTGGTTGGGTGTAGTTATGTGTGTGGTTGTGTGTGGTTGTGTGTGTGTGTGGTTGTGTGTGGTTGTGTGTGTGGTTGTGTAAGTGGATATGGTTGTGGGTGCGGTTATGGGTGTGGGTACAGTTGTGGGTGTGTGGTTTATGTGGTTGTGGGTGTGTGTGTGGTTGGTTGTGGTTGTGTGTTTGGTTGTGTGTGTGGTTGTGTGTGGTTGTGTGTGAGTGGTTGTGAATGGCTGTGTGAGTATATGTGTGTGTGGTTGTGTGTATGGTTGTGGTTGTGTGTGATTGTGTGTGTGGGTATGGTTGTGTGTGTGGATGTGTGTGTGGTTGTGTGTGTGGTTGTGGTTGTGTGTGTGGTTGTGGGTGTGGTTGTGTTTGTGTGTGGTTGTGTGTGGATGTGTGTGGTTGTATGTGTGGTTGTGTTTGTGTGGTTGTGGTTGTGTGTGTGGTAGGTGTGTGCAGTTGGGTGTGGTTGTGTGTGTGTGGTTGTGTGTATAGTTGTGGTTGGGTGTGGTTGTGTGTGTGGTTGAGTGTGTGGTTGTGTGTGTGGTTGTGTGTGTGGTTTATGTGGTTGTGGTTGTGTGTGTGTGTAGCTGTAGATGTGGTTGAGTGGTTGTGTGTTGTTGTGTGTGTTGTGTGTGGTTGTGTGTGTGGTTGGGTGTGTGGTTGGGGTTGTGTGTGGATATATGTGGTTGTATGTGTGGTTGTGTGTGTAGTTGGGTGTATGGTTGGGTGTGTGCAGTTGTGTGTGGTTGTGTGTGTGTGTGGTTGTGTGTATGGTTGTGGTTGTGTGTAGTTATGGATGTGGTTGAGTGGTTGTGTGTGGTTGTGTGTGGTGTGTGTGTGGTTGTGTGTGTGGTTGGGTGTGAGCAGTTAGGTGTTTTTGTGTGTGTGGTTGTTTGTATGGTTGTGGTTGTGTGTGGTTGAGTGTGTGGTTGTGTGTGTAGTTGTGTGTGTGTGGTTGTGGCTGTGTGTATGTGGTTGTGTGTGTGTGGTTGTGGTTGTGTGTGTGGTTGTGTGTGTGGTTGTGTGTATGGTTGTGGTTGTGTGTGGTTGTCTGTGTGCTTATGTGTGTGGTTGTATGTGTGGTTGTGTGTGGTTGTGGTTGTGTGTGTGGTTGTGGGTGTGGTTGAGTGGTTGGGTGTGGCTGTGGTTGTGGGTGTGGTTGTGTGTGTGGTTGTGTATGTGGTTGTGTGTGTGTGGTTGTATGGTTGTGTGTGTGGTTGTGTGTTTTGTGGTTGTGGTTGTGTGTGTAGTTGTGGTTGTGTGTGTGGTTTTGTGCATGTGATTGTGAGTGTGGTTGTGTGTGTTGTGTATATGGTTGTGGTTGTGTGTGGGTGTAGGTTTGTGTATGGTTGTGTGTGTGGCTGTGTGTGTGGTTGTGTGTGTGCGGTTGTGTGTGGTTGTGTGTGTATGTGGCTGTGTGTATGGTTGTGGTTGTGTGTGTATGGTTGTGTGTGTGGATGTGTGTGTGGTTGTGTGTGTCATTGTATGTGGTTGTAGTTGTGTGTGGGTGTGCGTGTGGTTGTGTGTGTGGTTGTGTGTGGGTTGTTGTGTGTGAGTGGGTGGTTGTGGCTATGTGTGTGGTTGTGTGTGTGGTTGTGTGTGAATGGTTGTGTGTGAGTGGTTGTGTGTGTGTGGTTGTGTGTGTGTGTGGTTGTATGTGTGTGTTTGTGGTTGTGTGTGTGGTTGTGTGTGTGGTTGTGTGTGTGGTTGGGTGTGTGGTTGGGTGTGTGCGGTTGGGTGTGGTTGAGTGTGTATGGTTGTGTGTGTGGTTGTGGCTGTGTGTGTGGATGTGTGGTTGGGTGTGGTTGTGTATGTGGTTGTGTGTGTGTGGTTGTGTGTGGTTGTGTGTGTTTTGTGTGTGGTTGTGTGTGTGGTAGTGTGTGTGGTTACGTGTGTGCGGTTGTGTGTGGTTGTGTGTGTGTGTGGTTGTGTGTGTGGATGTGTGTGTGGTTGTGTGTGTGGTTGTGTGTGTGGTTGTGGTTGTGTTTGGGTACAGTTGTGGGTACAGCTGTAGTTGTGGGGGTGTTTGTGGATGTGTGGTTGGGTGTGGTTGGTTGTGGTTGGGTGTAGTTGTGTGTGGTTGTGTGTGGTTGTGGTTATGTCCGTGGTTGTTTGTGTGTGGTTGTGTGTGGGTGGCTGTGTGTGAGTGCGTGGTTGTGGTTGTGTGTGTGGTTGTGTGTGTGGGTGTGTGTGGTTGTGTGGGTGGTTGTGTGTGTGGTTGTGGTTGTGTGTGTGGTTGTGTGTGGTTGTGTGTGTGGTTGTGGTTGTGTGAGGTTGTGTGTGTGGCTGTGTGTTGTTGTGGTTGTGTGTGTGTGGTTGTGGGTGTGGTTGAGTGGTTGGGTGTGTGTGTGGTTGTGAGTGTGGTTGTGTGTGTGGTTTTGTGTGGTTGTGTGTGTGTGGTTGTATGTGTGTGTGGTTGTGTGTGTGGTTGTGTGTGTGGTTGTGTGTGTGGTTGTGTGTGTTATGTGTGGTTGGTTGTGGTTGTTTTTGTGGTTGTGGTTGTGTGTGTGTGGTTGTGGTTGTGTGTGTGTGGGGATGTGTATGGATGTGTGTGTGGTTGGGTGTGGTTGTGGTTGTGTGTGTGGTTCTGCATGTGGTTGTCGTGTGTGTGTGGTTATGTGTGTGGTTGTGTGTGTGGTTGTGTGCGTGGTTGTGGTTGTGTATGGGTGTGTGGTTGTGTGTGGCTGTGGGTGCGGTTGTGTGTATGGTTGGGTGTGGTTGGGTGTGGTTGTGTGTGTGGTTGTGTGTATGTGGTTGGGTGTGTGTGGTTGTGGTTGTGGGTGTGTTTGTGTGTGTAGTTATGTGTGTGGTTGTGTGTGTATGGTTGTGTGCGTGATAGTGTGTGGGTGGGTGTGGTTGTGTGTGTTTTATGTGTGGTTGTGGTTGAGTGTGTGGTTGTGTGTGTGTGTGTGTGTGTGTGGTTGTGTGTGTGGTTGTGTGTGGTTGTGGTTGTGTGCGGTTGTATGTGTATGATTGTGTGTGTGGTTGTGTGTGTGTGCTTGTGTGTGATTATAATTGTGTGTGGGTACAGTTGTGGGTGCAGGTGTGGGTGTGGGTGTGGATGTGTGGTTGGGTGTAGTTATGTGTGTGGTTGTGTGTGTGTGTGGTTGTGTGTGGTTGTGTGTGTGTGTGGTTGTGTGTGTGGTTGTGTAAGTGGATATGGTTGTGGGTGCGGTTATGGGTGTGGGTACAGTTGTGGGTGTGTGGTTTATGTGGTTGTGGGTGTGTGTGTGGTTGGTTGTGGTTGTGTGTTTGGTTGTGTGTGTGGTTGTGTGTGGTTGTGTGTGAGTGGTTGTGAATGGCTGTGTGTGTATATGTGTGTGTGGTTGTGTGTATGGTTGTGGTTGTGTGTGATTGTGTGTGTGGGTAAGGTTGTGTGTGTGGATGTGTGTGTGGTTGTGTGTGTGGTTGTGGTTGTGTGTGTGGTTGTGGGTGTGGTTGTGTTTGTGTGTGGTTGTGTGTGGATGTATGTGGTTGTATGTGTGGTTGTGTTTGTGTGGTTGTGGTTGTGTGTGGTAGGTGTGTGGTTGGGTGTGTGCAGTTGGGTGTGGTTGTGTGTGTGTGGTTGTGTGTATAGTTGTGGTTGTGTGTGGTTGTGTGTGTGGTTGAGTGTGTGGTTGTGTGTGGTTGTGTGTGTGGTTTATGTGGTTGTGGTTGTGTGTGTGTAGCTGTAGATGTGGTTGAATGGTTGTGTGTTGTTGTGTGTGTTGTGTGTGGTTGGGTGTGTGGTTGGGGTTGTGTGTGGATATATGCGGTTGTATGTGTGGTTGTGTGTGTGGTTAGGTGTATGGTTGGGTGTGTGCGGTTGTGTGTGGTTGTGTGTGTGTGTGGTTGTGTGTATGGTTGTGGTTGTGTGTAGTTATGGATGTGGTTGAGTGGTTGTGTGTGGTTGTGTGTGGTGTGTGTGTGGTTGTGTGTGTGGTTGGGTGTGAGCAGTTGGGTGTTTTTGTGTGTGTGGTTGTTTGTATGGTTGTGGTTGTGTGTGGTTGAGTGTGTGGTTGTGTGTGTAGTTGTGTGTGTGTGGTTGTGGCTGTGTGTATGTGGTTGTGTGTGTGGTTGTGGTTGTGTGTGTGGTTGTGTGTGTGGTTGTGTGTGGTTGTGTGTGTGTGGTTGTGTGTATGGTTGTGGTTGTGTGTGGTTGTCTGTGTGCTTATGTGTGTGGTTGTATGTGTGGTTGTGTGTGGTTGTGGTTGTGTGTGTGGTTGTGGGTGTGGTTGAGTGGTTGGGTGTGGCTGTGGTTGTGGGTGTGGTTGTGTGTGTGGTTGTGTATGTGGTTGTGTGTGTGTGGTTGTATGGTTGTGGTGTGGTTGTGTGTTTTGTGGTTGTGGTTGTGTGTGTAGTTGTGGTTGTGTGTGTGGTTTTGTGCATGTGATTGTGTGTGTGGTTGTGTGTGTTGTGGATGTGGTTGTGTGTGGGTGTAGTTGTGTATGTGGTTGTGTGTGTGATTGGTTGTGGTTGTGTGTGTGGTGTGCGAGTGGTTGTGGTTGTGTGTGGTTGTGTGGGTGTGGGTGTGTGTGGTTGTGTGTATGGTTCTGTGTGTTATGTATGTGGTTGTGATTATGTGTATAGTTGTGGGTGTGTGTGTGGTTGTGTGTGTGTGTATGTGGGTGGGTGTAGGTTTGTATATGATTGTGTGTGTGGTTGGGTGTGTGGTTGTGTGTGTGCGGTTGTGTGTGGTTGTGTGTGTATGTGGCTGTGTGTATGGTTGTGGTTGTGTGTGTTTGTGTGTGTATGGTTGTGTGTGTGTGGATGTGTGTGTGGTTGTGTGTTTCGTTGTATGTGGTTGTAGTTGTGTGTGGGTGTGCATGTGGTTGTATGTGTGGTTGTGTGTGGGTTGTTGTGTGTGAGTGGGTGGTTGTGGCTATGTGTGTGGTTGTGTGTGTGGTTGTGTGTGAATGGTTGTGTGTGTATATGTGTGTGTGGGTAAGGTTGTGTGTGTGGATGTGTGTGTGGTTGTGTGTGTGGTTGTGGTTGTGTGTGTGGTTGTGGGTGTGGTTGTGGTTGTGTGTGGATGTATGTGGTTGTATGTGTGGTTGTGTTTGTGTGGTTGTGGTTGTGTGTGGTAGGTGTGTGGTTGGGTGTGTGCAGTTAGGTGTGGTTGTGTGTGTGTGGTTGTGTGTATAGTTGTGGTTGTGTGTGGTTGTGTGTGTGGTTGAGTGTGTGGTTGTGTGTGTGGTTGTGTGTGGTTTATGTGGTTGTGGTTGTGTGTGTGTGTAGCTGTAGATGTGGTTGAATGGTTGTGTGTTGTTGTGTGTGTTGTGTGTGGTTGGGTGTGTGGTTGGGGTTGTGTGTGGATATATGCGGTTGTATGTGTGGTTGTGTGTGTGGTTGGGTGTATGGTTGGGTGTGTGCGGTTGTGTGTGGTTGTGTGTGTGTGTGGTTGTGTGTATGGTTGTGGTTGTGTGTAGTTATGGATGTGGTTGAGTGGTTGTGTGTGGTTGTGTGTGGTGTGTGTGTGGTTGTGTGTGTGGTTGGGTGTGAGCAGTTGGGTGTTTTTGTGTGTGTGGTTGTTTGTATGGTTGTGGTTGTGTGTGGTTGAGTGTGTGGTTGTGTGTGTAGTTGTGTGTGTGTGGTTGTGGCTGTGTGTATGTGGTTGTGTGTGTGGTTGTGGTTGTGTGTGTGGTTTTGTGTGTGGTTGTGTGTGGTTGTGTGTGTGTGGTTGTGGTGTGTGGTTGTCTGTGTGCTTATGTGTGTGGTTGTATGAGTGGTTGTGTGTGGTTGTGGTTGTGTGTGTGGTTGTGGGTGTGGTTGAGTGGTTGGGTGTGGCTGTGGTTGTGGGTGTGGTTGTGTGTGTGGTTGTGTATGTGGTTGTGTGTGTGTGGTTGTATGGTTGTGTGTGTGGTTGTGTGTTTTGTGGTTGTGGTTGTGTGTGTAGTTGTGGTTGTGTGTGTGGTTTTGTGCATGTGATTGTGTGTGTGGTTGTGTGTGTTGTGGATATGGTTGTGGTTGTGTGTGGGTGTAGTTGTGTATGTGGTTGTGTGTGTGATTGGTTGTGGTTGTGTGTGTGGTGTGCGAGTGGTTGTGGTTGTGTGTGGTTGTGTGGGTGTGTGTGGTTGTGTGTATGGTTCTGTGTGTTATGTATGTGGTTGTGATTATGTGTATAGTTGTGGGTGTGTGTGTGGTTGTGGTTGTGTGTGTATGTGGGTGGGTGTAGGTTTGTATATGATTGTGTGTGTGGTTGGGTGTGTGGTTGTGTGTGTGCGGTTGTGTGTGGTTGTGTGTGTATGTGCTGTGTGTATGGTTGTGGTTGTGTGTGTTTGTGTGTGTATGGTTGTGTGTGTGTGGATGTGTGTGTGGTTGTGTGTTTCGTTGTATGTGGTTGTAGTTGTGTGTGGGTGTGCATGTGGTTGTATGTGTGGTTGTGTGTGGGTTGTTGTGTGTGAGTGGGTGGTTGTAGCTATGTGTGTGGTTGTGTGTGTGGTTGTGTGTGAATGGTTGTGTGTGAGTGGTTGTGTGTGTGTGTGGTTGTGTGTGTGGTTGTGGTTGGTGTGTGTGTGGTTGTGTGTGTGTGTTTGTGGTTGTGTGTGTGGTTGTGTGTGTGGTTGTGTGTGTGGTGTGTGTGTTGTTGCATGTGTGGTTGGGTGTGTGGTTGGGTCTGTGCGGTTGGGTGTGGTGAGTGTGTATGGTTGTGTGTGTGGTTGTGGCTGTGTGTGTGGATGTGTGGTTGGGTGTGGTTGTGTATGTGGTTGTGTGTGTGTGGTTGTGTGTGGTTGTGTGTGTTTTGTGTGTGGTTGTGTGTGTGGTAGTGTGCGTGGTTGCGTGTGTGCGGTTGTGTGTGGTTGTGTGTGTGTGTGTGGTTGTGTGTGTGGATGTGTGTGTGGTTGTGTGTGTGGTTGTGTGTGTGGTTGTGGTTGTGTTTGGGTGCAGTTGTGGGTACAGCTGTGGTTGTGGGGGTGTTTGTGGATGTGTGGTTGGGTGTGGTTGGGTGTAGTTGTGTGTGGTTGTGGTTGTGTCCGTGGTTGTGTGTGTGTGGTTGTGTGTGGGTGGTTGTGTGTGAGTGTGTGGTTGTGGTTGTGTGTGAGTTGTGTGTGTGGTTGTGTGTGGTTGTGTGTGTGTGTTGTGTGTGTGGTTGTGTGTGTGGGGTTGTGTGTGTGGTTGTGTGTGGTTGTGTGTGTGGTTGTGGTTGTGTGAGGTTGTGTGTGTGGTTGTGTGTTGTTGTGGTTGTGTGTGTGTGGTTGTGGCGTGGTTGAGTGGTTGGGTGTGGCTGTGGTTGTGGGTATGGTTGTGGGTGTGGTTGTGTGGATGTGGTTGTGTGTGTGGTTGTGTGTGTGGTTAGGTGTGGTTGTCTGTGTGCTTGTGAGTGCGGGTGCGGTTGTGGGTATGGGTGCGGTTTTGGGTGTGTGTGGATGTGTGGTTGGGTGTGGTTGTGTATGTGGTTATGTGTGTGTGGTTGTGTGTGGTTGTGTGTGTTTTGTGTGTGGTTGTGTGTGTGGTAGTGTGCGTGGTTGCGTGTGTGCGGTTGTGTGTGATTGTGTGTGTGTGTGGTTGTGTGTATGGTTGTGGTTGTGTGTGTGTATAGTTGTGTGTGGATGTGTGTGTGTTGTGTGTGTGGTTGTGGTTGTGTGTGTGGTGTGTGTGTGGTTGTGTGTGGGGTTGTGGTTGTGTTTGGGTGCAGTTGTGGGTACAGCTGTGGTTGTGGGGGTGTGTGTGGATGTGTGTTTGGGTGTGGTTGGGTGTAGTTGTGTGTGGTTGTGTGTGGTTGTGGTTGTGTCCGTGGTTGTGTGTGTGTGGTTGTGTGTGGGTGGTTGTGTGTGAGTGTGTGGTTGTGGTTGTGTGTGTGGTTGTGTGTGTGGTTGTGTGTGTGGTTGGGTGTGGTTGTGTGTGTGGTTGTCTGTGTGCTTGTGGGTGTGGGTGCGGTTGTGGGTACGGGTGCGGTTGTGGGTGTGTGTGTGGATGTGTGGTTGGGTGTGGTTGTGTATGTGGTTGTGTGTGTGTGGTTGTGTATGGTTGTGTGTGTTTTGTGTGTGGTTGTGTGTGTGGTAGTGTGCGTGGTTGCGTGTGTGCGGTTGTGTGTGGTTGTGTGTGTGTGTGGTTGTGTGTATGGTTGTGGTTGTGTGTGTGTATAGTTGTGTGTGTGATGTGTGTGTGGTTGTGTGTGTGGTTGTGGTTGTGTTTGGGTGCAGTTGGGGTACAGCTGTGGTTGTGGAGGTGTGTGTGGATATGTGGTTGGGTGTGGTTGGGTGTAGTTGTGTGTGGTTGTGTGTGGTTGTGTTGTGTCCGTGGTGTGTGTGTGGTTGTGTGTGGGTGGTTGTGTGTGAGTACATGGTTGTGGTTGTGTGTGTGGTTGTGTGTGTGGTTGTGGTTGTGTGTGTGGTTGTTTGTGTGGTTGTATGTGTGTGGTTGTGTGTGTGATGGTGTGTGTGGTTGTATGCATGGTTGTGGTTGTGTGTGTGGTTGTGGTTGTGTGTGTGGGGGTGTGTATGGATGTGTGTGTGGTTGGGTGTGGTTGTGGTTGTGTTTGTGGTTGTGGGTGTGGTTGTGATTGTGTGTGTGGTTGTTTGTGTGGTTGCGTGTGTGGTTATGTGTGTGGTTGTGTGTGTGGTTGTGTGCATGGTTGTGGTTGTGTGTGTGGCTGTGTGGTTGTGTGTAGCTGTGGGTGTGGTTGTGTGTATGGTTGTGTGTGGTTGTGTGTAGTTGTGTGTGTTATCTGTGTGGTTGTGGTTGAGTGTGTGGTTGTGTGTGTGTGGGTGTGTGTATGGTTGTGTGTGTTTTGGGTGTGGTTGTGTGTGGTTGGGTGTGTATGGTTGTGTGTGTGGTTGTGTGTGTGCTTGTGTGTGTGGTTGTGTGTGTGGTTGTGATTGTGTGTGTGGTTATGTGTGTTGTTGTGTGTGGGTACAGTTGTAGGTGCGAGTGTGGTTGGGGGTATGTGTGTGGATGTGTGGTTGGGTGTGGTTGGGTGTAGTTATGTGTGTGGTTGTGTGTGGTTGTGTATGTGTGGTTGTGTGTGTGGTTGTGTGTGTGTGGTTGTGTGTGTGTGTGTGTGGTTGTGTGTGTGGTTGTGTGAGTGGATATGGTTGTGGGTGCAGTTATGTTATGGGTGTGGGTGCAGTTGTGGGTGTGTGGTTGTGGTTGTGTGTGTGGTTGTGGTTGTGTGTGGTTAGTTGTGGTTGTGTGTGTGGTTGTGTGTGTGGTTGTGTGTGTGGTTGTGTGTGGTTGTGTGTGTGTGGTTGTGTATGGTTGTGTGTGTATGTGTGTGTGTGTGTGTGTGGTTGTGTGTGATTGTGTGTGTGGTATGGTTGTGTGTGTGGATGTGTGTGTGGTTGTGGTTGTGTGTGTGGTTGTGGGTGTGGTTGTGTGGGGGGTGGGGGGTGTATGGGTATGTGTGTGGTTGGGTGTGGTTGTGGTTGTGTTTGTGGTTGTGGGTGTGGTTGTGGTTGTGTGTGTGTGGTTGTTTGTGTGGTTGTGTGTGTGGTTATGTGTGTGGTTGTGTGTGTGGTTGTGTGCGTGGTTGTGGTTGTGTATGTGGCTGTGTGGTTGTGTGTGGCTGTGGGTGTGGTTGTGTGTATGGTTGTGTATGGTTGTGTGTGGTTGTGTGTGTGGTTGGGTGTGTGTGGTTGGGTGTGTGTGGTTGTGGTTGTGGGTGTGTTTGTGTGTGGTTATGTGTGTGGTTGTGTGTGTGGTTGTGTGTGTGCATGGTTGTGTGTGTGGGTGTGTGTAGTTGTGTGTGTTATCATTGTGGTTGAGTGTGTGGTTGTGTGTGTGTGTGTGTGGGTGTGTGTATGCTTATGTGTGTGGTTGGGTGTGGTTGTGGTTATGTTTGGTTGGGTGTGTATGGTTGTGTGTGTGGTTGTGTGTGTGCTTGTGTGTGTGGTTATGTGTGTGGTTGTGATTGTGTGTGTGGTTATGTGTGTTGTTGTGGTTGTGTGTGGGTACAGTTGTGGGTGCAGGTGTGGTTGTGGGTGTGTGTGTGTGGATGTGTGGTTGTGTGTGTGTGGTTGTGTACGTGTGGTTGTGTGTGTGTGTGTGGTTGTGTGTGTGGTTGTGTGAGTGGATATGGTTGTGGGTGCGGTTATGGGTGGGGGTGCAGTTGTGGGTGTGTGGTTGTGGTTGTGTGTGTGGTTGTGGTTGTGTGTGTGGTTTGTTGTGGTTATGTGTGTTGTGTGTGTGGTTGTGTGTGGTTGTGTGTGTGTGGTTGTGTATGGTTGTGTGTGTATATGTGTGTATGTGTGTGTGGTTGTGTGTGATTGTGTTTGTGGTATGGTTGTGTGTGTGGATGTGTGTGTGGTTATGGTTGTGGGTGTGGTTGTGTGTGTGGTTTTGTGTGTGGTTGTGGTTGTTTGTGTGGTTGAGTGGCTATGTGTGGTTGTGTGGTTGTGGTTGTGTGTGTGTGGCTGTGTGTATGGTTGTGTGTGTGGTTGTGGTTGTGTGTGGTTGTGTGTGTGTGGTTGTATGTGTGTGTGTGTGTGTGTGTGTGTGTTGTGTGAGTGGATATGGTTGTGGGTGCGGTTATGGGTGTGGGTGCAGTTGTGGGTGTGTGGTTTATGTGGTTGTGGTTTTGTGTGTGGTTGGTTGTGGTTGTGTGTGTTGTGTGTGTTGTGTGTGTGGTTGTGTGTGTGGTTGTGAGTGGTTATGTATGGTTGTGTGTGTGTGGTTGTGTATATGGTTGTGGTTGTGTGTGATTGTGTGTGTGGGTATGGCTGTGTGTATGGATGTGTGTGTGGTTGTGTGTGTGGTTGTAGTTGTGTGTGTGGTTGTGAGTGGATGTGTGTGGTTGTGAGTGTGGTTGTGTTTGTGTGGTTGTATGTGGTTGTGTGTGGTAGGTGTGTGGTTGGGTATGCGTGGTTGGGTGTGGTTGTGTGTGTGTTGTTGTGTGTATGGTTGTGGTTGTGTGTGGTTGTGTGTGTGGTTGAGTGTGTGGTTGTGTGTGTGGTTGTGTGTGGTTGTGGTTGTGTGTGTAGTTGTGGATGTGGTTGAGTGGTTGGGTGTGGTTGTGTATGTGTATGTGTGTGTGGTTGTGGTTGTGTGTGTGGTTGTGGGTGTGGTTGTGTGTGTGTGGTTTTGTGTATGGTTGTGGTTGTTTGTGTGGTTGAGTGGCTGTGTGTGGTTGTGTGGTTGTGTGTGTGTGGCTGTGTGTATGGTTGTGTGTGTGGTTGTGGTTGTGTGTGGTTGTGTGTGTGTGGTTGTGTGTGTGTGGTTGTATGTGTGTTTGTGTGTGGTTGTGTGAGTGGATATGGTTGTGGGTGCGGTTATGGGTGTGGGTGCAGTTGTGGGTGTGTGGCTTATGTGGTTGTGGTTGTGGTTGTGTGTGTGGTTGGTTGTGGTTGTGTGTGTTGTGTGTGTGTTGTGTGTGTGGTTATGTGTATGGTTGTGGTTGTGTGTGATTGTGTGTGTGGGTATGGCTGTGTGTATGGATGTGTGTGTGGTTGTAGTTGTGTGTGTGGTTGTGGGTGTGGTTGTGTTTGTGTGTGGTTGTGAGTAGATGTGTGTGGTTGTATGTGTGGTTGTGTTTGTGTGGTTGTATGTGGTTGTGTGTGTGGTAGGTGTGTGGTTGGGTATGCGTGGTTGTGTGTGATTGTGTGTGTGTTGTGTGTATGGTTGTGGTTGTGTGTGGTTGTGTGTGTGGTTGAGTGTGTGGTTGTGTGTGTGGTTGTGTGTGGTGTGTGTGGTTGTGGTTGTGTGTGTAGTTGTGGATGTGGTTGAGTGGTTGGGTGTGGTTGTGTGTGTTGTGTGTGGTTGTGTGTGTGGTTGGGGTTGTGTGTGGATATATGTGGTTATGTATGTGGTTGTGTGTGTGTTTATGGTTGTGTGTGGTTGTGTGTGTGGTTGGGTGTTTGGTTGGGTGTGTGCGGTTGTGTGTGTGTGGTTGTGGGTGTGGTTGTGTGTGTGTGGTTGTGTGTGTGGTTGTGGTTTTTTGTGTGGTTGAGTGGCTGTGTGTAGGAGAGTAGGGTCTGCTATCCTATGGTCACCCCAAATTTTAGCTTTTTGCTTCACTGGTTTTTGACATAATGAGGCTGTGGGCCTGCCAATCAGACCCCCAGCCTGCTGTTCTCTCTACTAAATTAAAACTTGCACCCTAGGTGCATAACCAATTTGTGAGAAGTTGGCCTGGTATATGATGCTCACTAGTTAAAGTGATCACCTTGTACCATGCCAAGCAACCCTTATGGTGTGGTTGTAAGTCAACCTTTTCGGACTAGCTGCCCTAGTGGTAGCGTAGGCTAAGCAGTCTTTGAGGCTAAACTCGTGAAGCGTGTTAAGCCAGCTGTTTTACCAAATGCAACCCCCTTTTATACCAATGAAAGGACACCACACAGATATATATTCAAAATATATATGTATTTATTTCTCAAAGTAACCCCTAGTCTCTTTATGAGCACAGGAGCACAAATCGTCAAACAAGATTATCACAGAATACACAGAAGTTGCACTTTATATGGATAGGCCCTGGTGGCCACTCAAACCATATACTAAAATAGTGGTATAAGTACCACGAACAGAAAAGGAAAAAGGCCTAGGGCCTCTAGAATCACTGGGCCTACAAGGAGCTAACGTCAGTTAGTGACCAGGAGGTCCACGGGTGGCGTGTGCAGAGCAAATAGTCACACGCGTGCTCCCATAGGTTTCAATAGGTGCGTAAAAAGTACAAAGTTACTGCAAAGAGGATCTTCCGGATGGACTAGGAACTCAAGATTTGGAACACAGGCACTAGAGATGTAATACTACACTTGGGCACAGGTGTGCCAGCTTTACCTCACCCACAGGAAGCGGGTGCATAGGCCTCGAAGTGCGTCGGGTTTCTTCTATCTGTTCCGTGGAGCTTGAAGACAAAGATGCTGCAGGCGGTCGGTCCGGGAGAGATGCAGTGGATCCAAGAGTGGATCGGAGATGTTGAAGACCTGTAAGCAGAGGGGACAGTGTTCACAGTCACTAGCCAGTGACCGGCGTGGCACCAGGTGGGTACCAGGCAATGTCGGGTGCAAACAGGAAGGAAGGTGTAGCTTGTCTCTGCAGCCACGTGGTCCCTGGAGGTCGACGACGTCCAGGAGTCGGTTCACGAGCTGTCCCACGCAGGCTCTCGCTGTCGGCGGTGTCGGCGACTTGATCGATGCAAACAAGCCTTGGCAAAAGCAATTGTTGTAGGAGATGGAATAAGCTGATGGTTCTGACCAGCAAGGTCAGAGGGACTGCTCCTTTGGAGGGGAGCAAGGGCCAGTCTGGAGCAACCAGACCAGCGGTGTATTTCTTGAAGTTCGTCGCCAAGATGGCTACTAGCCAGCGGCCAGCAACCGGTTAGGCGCGTCGAGTGGCAAAATGCAGAAGGGCCCCACGCAGATCGTGGAGATGCTGGAGGGCTCACCTTTGGTGCAGATGCTGCTCGGGTATTGGGCTTCTCAGATCCCAAAGCACAACTTGGAGGGAGCCTCGGTTGTTGCACTTGTCAGCTTGTCGTAGTCGTTCCAAGATGGCTGGCTCCACGTGTGTGAGAAGTTGGCCTGGTATATGATGCTCACTAGTTAAAGTGATCACCTTGTACCATGCCAAGCAACCCTTATGGTGTGGTTGTAAGTCAACCTTTTCGGACTAGCTGCCCTAGTGGTAGCGTAGGCTAAGCAGTCTTTGAGGCTAAACTCGTGAAGCGTGTTAAGCCAGCTGTTTTACCAAATGCAACCCCCTTTTATACCAATGAAAGGACACCACACAGATATATATTCAAAATATATATGTATTTATTTATCAAAGTAACCCCTAGTCTCTTTATGAGCACAGGAGCACAAATCGTCAAACAAGATTATCACAGAATACACAGAAGTTGCACTTTATATGGATAGGCCCTGGTGGCCACTCGAACCATATACTAAAATAGTGGTATAAGTACCACGAACAGAAAAGGGAAAAGGCCTAGGGCCTCTAGAATCGCTGGGCCTACAAGGAGCTAACGTCAGTTAGTGACCAGGAGGTCCACGGGTGGCGTGTGCAGAGCAAATAGTCACACGCGTGCTCCCATAGGTTTCAATGGGTGCGTAAAAAGTACAAAGTTACTGCAAAGGAGATCTTCCGGGTTAACTAGGAACTTAAGATTTGGAACACAGGCACTAGAGATGTATTACTACACTTGGGCACCGGAGTACCAGCTTTACCTCACCCACAGGAAGCAGGTGCATAGGCCTCAAAGTGCGTCGGGTTTCTTCTATCTGTTCCGTTGAGCTTGAAGACAAAGATGCTGCAGGCGGTCGGTCCGGGAGAGATGCAGTGGACCCAAGAGTGGATCGGAGATGTTGAAGACCTGTAAGCAGAGGGGACAGTGTTCACAGTCACTAGCCAGTGACCAGCGTGGCACCAGGTGGGTACCAGGCGATGTCGGGTGCAAACAGGAAGGAAGGTGTAGCTTGACTCTGCAGCCACGTGGTCCCTGAAGGTCGACGACGTCCAGGAGTCGAGTCACGAGCTGTCCCACGCAGGCTCTCGCTGTCGGCGGTGTCGGCGACTTGATCGAAGCAAACAAGCCTTGGCAAAAGCAATTGTTGTAGGCAAGGAGTCTAAGCTGATGGTTCTGACCAGCAAGGTCAGAGGAACGGCTCCTTTGGAGGGGAGCAAGGGCCAGTCTGGAGCAACCAGACCAGCGGTGTTTGTCGTAGATTTCGTCGCCAAGATGGCCACTAGCCAGCGGGCCAGCAACCGGTTAGGCGCGTCGAGTGGCAAAACGCAGAAGGGCCCCACGCAGATCGTGGAGATGCTGGAGGGCTCACCTTTGGTGCAGATGCTGCTCGAGGGTTGGGCTTCTCAGGACCCAAAGCACAACTTGGAGGGAGCCTCGGTTGTTGCACTTGTCAGCTTGTCGTAGTCGTTCCAAGATGGCTGGCTCCACGTGTCTCGGTGCCTCCACGGGTCTCCTCTTTGCAGGGACTGTGGATCGGGCGGTGAGAGGTCTGGAGGTCCAGGTCTTGTCAGTCTCTGGGCTCGGGCTCCGGCGGGAGGCGGCGGCAAAGCAGACGTTGATTCGCTGGATGGTGCTTGCGTTAGCAAGGTGGTCACTCCCTGACCACAGGGGAGATTGGCTTCAGTCCTCTGTGCGGCAGAGCGTCGAAGTTCCCGTCTTCTTCTTAGTTTCAAGTTGATTCCAGGATGTCTGAAGTCTTAGGACACAGCTCCTACCTTTAAGCGGATTCTAGGGGCCGGACTACCTGCTAGGTCCCTCCCTAAGGGTGGGACCAGGAAGGGGGGTGGTTACACCCCCAATCCTTTGTCCAGCTCGCCCCAGGCCCGGGACTGGTGTGCCCCAGGACCGGTTTGAACTGGCATATGCACCGAGGCTCCTTGTGAGCCACAGGCATGTCTGGTTTCTTTCAAGCCCTACCTGACCAATACACAAAATCCTGTCTGGGGTGGTGCACGCACCTCCCCTGGCAGGAAACCCTTTGTCCACACCTCCCAAGCTGGAAGGACTCCCAGCAGCAGGAGGGCAGACTTGTGTCTGTGGTGGCAGCATCCATTTTGTGGAGCTGAGGCTATGTCTGATTTTACCCGGGTTTCAGGTACTGTACATGTCGTGTCCCTCTAGAAGGGTGGAATGCTAACCCCGTCGCCAGAATTGGCGAGGGGTTAGTATTCCAATTCGTATGACACCTTACTCGACATGTTTTGATAAAGCCAAACCAAAGATAGCATTTAACCGCGAGGTTCATAATGCACTTAAGAGTATATGGTATGACGATATCTGGAAACAGTAGAGGGAAGTTGTTCCGACCACTGCAGACAGGCTCAGCTCATGCCAGAGCACCATCTCACATGGAACCAAGCACTCTGCCTTCAGGATTGTTAAGGCCTGCCATAGGAGTGACTTATAGGTTACCAGGTGTCCCATTTAAGGTTAGGTATAGGTATACTACACCTAAGTAAGAGGTGATTACACCAACTTACCCCAGCTGAGTGATCAGCCAGTTGTGTCAAATCGTTAGGCCAAGCCTGGGGTGGCATAATACATGCTGCAGCCCTTGGCAGGCCTTGGGTACACCAATGCCCTGGGTACCTAGTGTACACTGGTACAGGGGCTGACAGGGTGATCCACTTCCAGTTGGTTATGCACCTAGGGTGCATAGTTTTAATTTAGTAGAGAGAACAGCAGGCTGGGGGTCTGATTGGCAGGCCCACAGCCTCAATATGTCAAAAACCAGTGAAGCAAAAAGCAAAAATTTGGGGTGACCATAGGATAGCAGACCCTACTCTCCTACACAACCCCCCCCCAAACGCTGGGACATTAAACTAGCCTTGACCAGTCTCGTCTTCATGTCCTAAGTGGAAGTACCTGGAGAGACCATCTGCATTCCCATGGTCAGTACCTGGCCGGTGCTCCACTGTAAAGTCCATCCCCTGTAGGGAAATGGACCACCTAAGCAGTTTGGGGTTTTCACCCTTCATCTGATTTAGCCACAAGAGGGGCTTATGGTCGGTCTGAATCTTGAAGTGAGTGCCAAACAAGTATGGCCTCAGCTTCTTCAGGGCCCACACCACAGCAAAGGCCTCCCTCTCAATAGCTGACCAATTCTTCTCTCTGGGGGTCAACCTTCTGCTAATAAAAGCAATGGGTTGGTCTTGACCATCTACATTAAGTTGTGACAGCACAGCTCCCACACCCAACTCAGAAGCATCTGTTTGGACAATAAACTCTTTGGAGTAGTCAGGACTTTTCAGGATAGGTGCAGAGCACATGGCCTCCTTCAGGTCATCAAATGCCTTTTGACAGCTTACTGTCCACTGAACCTTTTTGGGCATCTTCTTGGATGTCAGATCATTAAGAGGAGTCACAATGGACCCATAGTTCTTAACAAACTTCCTGTAGTACCCAGTCAAGCCCAAGAAAGCTCGAACTTGAGTCTGGGTGGTTGGAGGGGACCAGTCCTTGATGGATTGTATCTTACTCTCCAGTGGTTGAACTTGGCCTCCACCTACAAGGTGGCCCAAATATACAACCTTACTCTGCCCTATCTGGCACTTAGTAGCCTTGATAGTGAGGCCTGCCCTCTGCAGGGCCTCAAGAGCCTTCTTCAGGTGGATCAGGTGATCCTCCCAGGTGGAGCTAAAGACAGCAATGTCATCAAGATATGCTGCACAAAAGTCATCCAACCCAGTAAGGACTTGGTTCACCAGCCTTTGGAAGGTGGCAGGTGCATTCTTCAGACCAAAGGGCATCACCACAAACTGATAATGCCCACCTGGGGTTGAGAATGCTGTTTTGGCCTTAGACTCCTCAGCTAATCTGATTTGCCAATAGCCAGCTGTTAAGTCAAATGTGCTCAAAAACTTTGCAGAAGCTAGTTTGTCTATGAGCTCATCTGCCCTTGGAATAGGGTGTGCATCTGTCCTGGTGACAGCATTGAGTCCTCTGTAATCCACACAGAACCTCATCTCTCTCTTGCCATCTTTGGTGTGAGGTTTGGGGACCAGGACCACTGGGCTAGCCCAGGGGCTCTCTGAGGGTTCAATGACACCTAATTCCAGCATTTTATGTACCTCAGCCTTTATACAGTCCCTGACGTGGTCAGGTTGTCTGTAAAGTTTGTTCTTTACAGGCAGACTGTCACCAGTGTCCACAACATGGGTACACCAGTCAGTTTGACTAGGTATCAAGGAAAACATATGTGAAAATGATTGTAGAACCTGTCTACATTCAGTCTGCTGATGGGCAGTGAGGTTGCCTCCAAGGGTCACTCCTTCAACTGAGCCATCTTCAGGGTTCTGAGACAACAGGTCTGGGAGAGGGTCACTCTCTTCCTCCTGTCCCTCATCTGTAGCCATGAGCAAGCCCATGTCTGCCCTGTCAACATATGCTTTAAGCCTGTTAACATGGAGTACCCTGTGGGGACTCCTGGGAGTTCCTAGGTCCACCAAGTAGGTGACCTCTCCCTTCTTTTCCAGGATTGTATGGGGTCCAGACCATTTGTCTTGGAGTGCTGCTGGGGCCACTGGCTCCAACACCCATACCTTCTGTCCTGGCTGAAACTCAACCAAGACAGCCTTTTGGTCATGCCAAGCTTTCTGTAAGGCCTGGCTTGCCTCAAGGTTTTTGGATGCCTTCTCCATATACTCAGCCATCCTGGAGCGGAGACCAAGTACATAGTCCACTATGTCTAGCTTAGGCTTTTTGAGAGGTAACTCCCAGCCTTCCTTCACCAAACACAGTGGGCCTCTCACAGGGTGCCCAAACAACAATTCAAAGGGGCTGTAGCCAACTCCTTTTTGTGGGACCTCTCTGTAAGCAAACAGAAGGCAGGGTAGAAGGATGTCCCATCTTCGCCTGAGCTTTTCAGGTAATCCTTTGATCATACCCTTTAGGGTCTTGTTGAATCTCTCAACAAGCCCATTGCATTGTGGGTGATAAGGGGTGGTGAACTTGTAGTTGACACCACATTCCTTCCACATAGCTGTTAAGTATCCAGACATAAAGTTGGTACCTCTGTCAGATACTACCTCCTTAGGAAACCCCACTCTGGAGAATACTCCCAGCAGGGCCCTGGCCACAACAGGAGCTGTAGTGGTCCTAAGGGGAATTGCCTCTGGGTACCTGGTGGCATGATCCACTACCACCAGTATAAATCTGTGCCCAGATGCAGTGGGAGGATCCATGGGACCCACTATGTCTATTCCCACTCTTTCAAAGGGAACCCCCACCACAGGTAGTGGTATCAGGGGGGCCTTTGTTGTGCCACCTGATTTGCCACTGGCTTGGCAGGTAACACAGGAGCGACAAAACTCCTTTGTATCTTCATTCATATGGGGCCAGTGAAAGTGAGGGACAAGCCTGTCCCAAGTCTTGTTCTGGCCTAAGTGTCCTGCTAAAGGAATATCATGGGCCAAGGTAAGAAGGAAGCCCCTAAATTGCAGAGGTATAACCAACCTCCTGGTTGCACCAGGCTTGGGGTCTCTAGCCTCTGAATAAAGGAGCCCTTCATCCCAATACACTTTATGGGTACCTTGAGCATTCCCAGCAGCCTCAGCAGCAGCCAGCTGTCTGAGGGGTTCAAGAGAGGGACAGGATAACTGAGCCTGCCTCAAGTCAGCCCTTGAAGGTCCCCCTGTCCCCAGAAACTCAACCTGGTCGGGTTCAAGCTCTTCAGGGACAGTTCCTTCAGGGTCCTCTAGATCAGCTTCCTGGGAAGGCTGATCATCACTCTGAGGCAGGGGGGAAGGCACAGCCTTGACCCTCCTGTTCTTCTTCTTGGTAGGTGCTTGGTCCATTGTTCCAGGATCCAAGACCTGTGGTTCAGTGAGGCACTTTTTGGCCTGTGACCTGGTCACAGCAAGGACATGTGATGATATACCTAACATCTCTGCATGAGTCCTGTACTCCACTTCTGACCATAGAGAACTCTCTAGGTCATTGCCCAACAAACATTCTACTGGGAGGTCTGCACTAACCACAACCCTTTTGAGGCCAGTTACCCCTCCCCATGAGAAGTTAACAACTGCCACACTGTGTGAAGTAGTGGCATTGCTGGCATTGGTCACCAGGTAGTTCTCACCTGGTATGTACTGTCCAGGGTCCACAAAGCCTGGTGTCACCATAGTGACACTGGCACATGTGTCCCTGTAGGCTTGAGCCACTTTGTCATTAATTAAAGGAGTCTGTCTGTACTTGCCCAGGTTACTGGGGCTCACAGTCAGGGACAAATCAATGTCCCCATCACAGATCAAGACTGCCTGTGTCAGGGTTCTGTCTAAGTCAGAATCTCCTTCAGTTCCCATAGTGATTCCCACTACACCCTTTGTCTGGGGACCAACACTGCTAACAGTAGTACTGGGAGCAGGTGCCTTAGGGGCAACAGTGTTGGGGGCTCCACCCTTTTTGCAATCACTAGTCCAGTGAGTTGTATTTTTGCAATGATTGCACCCGGGTTTCTTTTGACCTTCTTTCTTCTTTTTGGACTGTTGTTGGGACCCACCCTCCTTAGCAGTAGTTTGGGGCCCTGTTGAAGACTTCTGGTCTTTAGATTTCTGATCTCCACCCTTTTGGTCTGTTTTCTTCTGATCACCCCCTTGGCCCTGGTTCTGGTTCTTTTGCTTAACCCTGGTTCTGACCCATTTGTCTGCCTTCTTTCCCAATTCTTGGGGAGAGGTCAGATCAGAGTCAACCAAGTGTTGATGCAGTTGCTGGTTTTGACAGTTATTTAAAATCTGTTCTCTCATCATCAAATTATACAATCCTGTAAAATCAGATACCTTACTTCCCAGCAACCAACCCTCCAAAGCCTTAGTGGCACATTCAATGTATTCAGACCAGTCCTGAGTCTGTGTCTTTTGGGTGTCTCTGAACATTAACCTGTACTGCTCAGTGGTTAAGCCTAACCCATCAACTAGAACACTCTTCAGGACTCTGTAGTTTCTGACATCCTCTTCTCTAACAGTGAGGAGTCTGTCTCTGCCTCTTCCCTCAAAGGAGAGCCAGAGGATTGCTGCCCACTGATCTTCAGGAACCTGCTGTACTTTGCAGGCTCTCTCAAGAGCAGTTATCCACTTGTGGATGTCATCCCCACTTTTGTAGGGGGGCACAACCTTAGACAGGTTTCTATTGTCGAAAACCCTATCTTTGTCCTTAGGGACAATGCTGCCACCAGTGGGTATAGACCCACTCTCTTTATGCTGTCTAGCCTTGCTAAGTTTCTCTTCCATCAGGGCTACTTCTAGCTCCTGCTTCCTGATCCTCAGCTGGGCCTCTTGCATCTTGGCCTCATGTTCCCTCCTCTGAGGGGTGGTCATCCTTCTCCTGGAGTGACCTTGAGAGCCTCTAGAGCCATGGGAAGCATTGGAGTCACCTGAGCGATTCCTTTGCCTTCCCAGCCCTGTGTTAAGTCCACTGGGGAGATCCAGTGGGTTGAACCCACTGTCAGTCCCCAATAGCCTTGGTTTAGCTGGGCCAAGTATAACACTTGGCACTGGGCTAGTTCTCCCTTCATCCTCACTACTGTCAGTATCCTTTTCACTCTCATCCTCTGTGGTAGGCATCCCATCTAAGGGGTGACTATTGGGAAGGGGTACTTCAGTGGCATCTTCAGAAGGGGGGCCTCCTGTTCCTGTCCCTAAGGGGGCTAACTGGGAAGCTTTCTTGAGTGCTCTCTGATTCTCATCATTCTGTAAGAGCTCTCTGAGCTCAGCAGAGTTTGGGTTCTTGGGCTGTTTAAGGCCTCTAAGAGTTGCCAAATGCCTGAGCTCATTCTGATTAAGGGTAGCAAAGCTGGTTGGTGCCCTCTGGGGGTCACTCTCGACAGAGATGGGTACAGTGGACCCCTCTGCCCCGGCCATTGCTCTTAAGTGTGGGTGGATGTGTTGCAATCTACCTACACTTGGGTTTACCTACTAAACCTATCTAGTAGTTGTAGTCAGGGTGTGCTACTCCCTTTGCTCTACAACAACTAAGTTCAGTAGAACTTAAGTATATCTAATCTTGTTTTATATGTACCTACAGGTACCTATGTGATCTTTCAATTGGTAACCAAGAGATTACAATGGTAAAACACAGCAAGCTCAAATCCAACCGCTGCTCACCAATGTGAGAAGTTGGCCTGGTATATGATGCTCACTAGTTAAAGTGATCACCTTGTACCATGCCAAGCAACCCTTATGGTGTGGTTGTAAGTCAACCTTTTCGGACTAGCTGCCCTAGTGGTAGCGTAGGCTAAGCAGTCTTTGAGGCTAAACTCGTGAAGCGTGTTAAGCCAGCTGTTTTACCAAATGCAACCCCCTTTTATACCAATGAAAGGACACCACACAGATATATATTCAAAATATATATGTATTTATTTATCAAAGTAACCCCTAGTCTCTTTATGAGCACAGGAGCACAAATCGTCAAACAAGATTACCACAGAATACACAGAAGTTGCACTTTATATGGATAGGCCCTGGTGGCCACTCGAACCATATACTAAAATAGTGGTATAAGTATCACGAACAGAAAAGGGAAAAGGCCTAGGGCCTCTAGAATCGCTGGGCCTACAAGGAGCTAACGTCAGTTAGTGACCAGGAGGTCCACGGGTGGCGTGTGCAGAGCAAATAGTCACACGCGTGCTCCCATAGGTTTCAATGGGTGCGTAAAAAGTACAAAGTTACTGCAAAGGAGATCTTCCGGGTTAACTAGGAACTTAAGATTTGGAACACAGGCACTAGAGATGTATTACTACACTTGGGCACCGGAGTACCAGCTTTACCTCACCCACAGGAAGCAGGTGCATAGGCCTCAAAGTGCGTCGGGTTTCTTCTATCTGTTCCGTTGAGCTTGAAGACAAAGATGCTGCAGGCGGTCGGTCCGGGAGAGATGCAGTGGACCCAAGAGTGGATCGGAGATGTTGAAGACCTGTAAGCAGAGGGGACAGTGTTCACAGTCACTAGCCAGTGACCAGCGTGGCACCAGGTGGGTACCAGGCGATGTCGGGTGCAAACAGGAAGGAAGGTGTAGCTTGACTCTGCAGCCACGTGGTCCCTGAAGGTCGACGACGTCCAGGAGTCGAGTCACGAGCTGTCCCACGCAGGCTCTCGCTGTCGGCGGTGTCGGCGACTTGATCGAAGCAAACAAGCCTTGGCAAAAGCAATTGTTGTAGGCAAGGAGTCTAAGCTGATGGTTCTGACCAGCAAGGTCAGAGGAACGGCTCCTTTGGAGGGGAGCAAGGGCCAGTCTGGAGCAACCAGACCAGCGGTGTTTGTCGTAGATTTCGTCGCCAAGATGGCCACTAGCCAGCGGGCCAGCAACCGGTTAGGCGCGTCGAGTGGCAAAATGCAGAAGGGCCCCACGCAGATCGTGGAGATGCTGGAGGGCTCACCTTTGGTGCAGATGCTGCTCGAGGGTTGGGCTTCTCAGGACCCAAAGCACAACTTGGAGGGAGCCTCGGTTGTTGCACTTGTCAGCTTGTCGTAGTCGTTCCAAGATGGCTGGCTCCACGTGTCTCGGTGCCTCCACGGGTCTCCTCTTTGCAGGGACTGTGGATCGGGCGGTGAGAGGTCTGGAGGTCCAGGTCTTGTCAGTCTCTGGGCTCGGGCTCCGGCGGGAGGCGGCGGCAAAGCAGACGTTGATTCGCTGGATGGTGCTTGCGTTAGCAAGGTGGTCACTCCCTGACCACAGGGGAGATTGGCTTCAGTCCTCTGTGCGGCAGAGCGTCGAAGTTCCCGTCTTCTTCTTAGTTTCAAGTTGATTCCAGGATGTCTGAAGTCTTAGGACACAGCTCCTACCTTTAAGCGGATTCTAGGGGCCGGACTACCTGCTAGGTCCCTCCCTAAGGGTGGGACCAGGAAGGGGGGTGGTTACACCCCCAATCCTTTGTCCAGCTCGCCCCAGGCCCGGGACTGGTGTGCCCCAGGACCGGTTTGAACTGGCATATGCACCGAGGCTCCTTGTGAGCCACAGGCATGTCTGGTTTCTTTCAAGCCCTACCTGACCAATACACAAAATCCTGTCTGGGGTGGTGCACGCACCTCCCCTGGCAGGAAACCCTTTGTCCACACCTCCCAAGCTGGAAGGACTCCCAGCAGCAGGAGGGCAGACTTGTGTCTGTGGTGGCAGCATCCATTTTGTGGAGCTGAGGCTATGTCTGATTTTACCCGGGTTTCAGGTACTGTACATGTCGTGTCCCTCTAGAAGGGTGGAATGCTAACCCCGTCGCCAGAATTGGCGAGGGGTTAGTATTCCAATTCGTATGACACCTTACTCGACATGTTTTGATAAAGCCAAACCAAAGATAGCATTTAACCGCGAGGTTCATAATGCACTTAAGAGTATATGGTATGACGATATCTGGAAACAGTAGAGGGAAGTTGTTCCGACCACTGCAGACAGGCTCAGCTCATGCCAGAGCACCATCTCACATGGAACCAAGCACTCTGCCTTCAGGATTGTTAAGGCCTGCCATAGGAGTGACTTATAGGTTACCAGGTGTCCCATTTAAGGTTAGGTATAGGTATACTACACCTAAGTAAGAGGTGATTACACCAACTTACCCCAGCTGAGTGATCAGCCAGTTGTGTCAAATCGTTAGGCCAAGCCTGGGGTGGCATAATACATGCTGCAGCCCTTGGCAGGCCTTGGGTACACCAATGCCCTGGGTACCTAGTGTACACTGGTACAGGGGCTGACAGGGTGATCCACTTCCAGTTGGTTATGCACCTAGGGTGCATAGTTTTAATTTAGTAGAGAGAACAGCAGGCTGGGGGTCTGATTGGCAGGCCCACAGCCTCAATATGTCAAAAACCAGTGAAGCAAAAAGCAAAAATTTGGGGTGACCATAGGATAGCAGACCCTACTGTAGGAAGGTGGATATCTGACTATGGTTACCCCCAAATTTTTGCCTAGTGTCTAGCTGGTTTTTCGACTTAGTTGGCCTGAGATCCTGCCATTCAGGCTCTCAGGCTATCTGCTCTCTCTGTAAAATGGACTCCATGTACCCTAGGTACATACCCAATTGGTTGGATCACCCTGTCAGCCCCTGTACCAGTGTACACTAGGTACCCAGGGCATTGGTGTATCCAAGGCCTGCCAGGGGCTGAAGCATGTATTATGCCACCCCAGGCTTGGCCTAACAATCTGACACAACTGGCTGATCACTCAGCTGGGGTAAGTTGGTGTAATCACCTCTTACTTAGGTGTAGTATACCTATACCTAAACTTAAATGGGACACCTGGTAACCTATAAGTCACTCCTATGGCAGGCCTTAACAATCCTGAAGGCAGAGTGCTTGGTTCCATGTGAGATAGTGCTCTGGCATGAGCTGAGCCTGTCTGCAGTGGTCGGAACAACTTCCTTCTACTGTTTCCAGATATCGTCATACCATATACTCTTAAGTGCATTATGAACCTCGCGGTTAAATGCTATCTTTGGTTTGGCTTTATCAAAACATGTCGAGTAAGGTGTCATACGAATTGGAATACTAACCCCTCGCCAATTCTGGCGACGGGGTTAGCATTCCACCCTTCTAGAGGGACACGACATGTACAGTGCCTGAAACCCGGGTAAAATCAGACATAGCCTCAGCTCCACAAAATGGATGCTGCCACCACAGACACAAGTCTGCCCTCCTGCTGCTGGGAGTCCTTCCAGCTTGGGAGGTGTGGACAAAGGGTTTCCTGCCAGGGGAGGTGCATGCACCACCCCAGACAGGATTTTGTGTATTGGTCAGGTAGGGCTTGAAAGAAACCAGACATGCCTGTGGCTCACAAGGAGCCTCGGGGCATATGCCAGTTCAAACCGGTCCTGGGGCACACCAGTCCCGGGCCTGGGGCGAGCTGGACAAAGGATTGGGGGTGTAACCACCCCCCTTCCTGGTCCCACCCATAGGGAGGGACCTAGCAGGTAGTCCGGCCCCTAGAATCCGAATAAAGGTAGGAGCTGTGTCCTAAGACTTTAGACATCCTGGAATCAACTTGAAACTAAGAAGAAGACGGGAACTTCGACGCTCTGCCGCACAGAGGACTGAAGCCAATCTCCCCTGTGGTCAGGGAGTGACCACCTTGCTAACGCAAGCACCATCCAGCGAATCACCGTCTGCTTTGCCGCCGCCTCCCGCCGGAGCCCGAGCCCAGAGACTGACAAGACCTGGACCTCCAGACCTCTCACCGCCCGATCCACAGTCCCTGCAAAGAGGAGACCCGTGGAGGCACCGAGACACGTGGAGCCAGCCATCTTGAAACGACTACGACAAGCTGACCAGTGCAACAACCGAGGCTCCCTCCAAGTTGTGCTTTGGGTCCTGAGAAGCCCAACCCTCGAGCAGCATCTGCACCAAAGGTGAGCCCTCCAGCATCTCCACGATCTGCGTGGGGCCCTTCTGCATTTTGCCACTCGACGCGCCTAACCGGTTGCTGGCCCGCTGGCTAGTGGCCATCTTGGCGACGAAATCTACGACAAACACCGCTGGTCTGGTTGCTCCAGACTGGCCCTTGCTCCCCTCCAAAGGAGCGATCCCTCTGACCTTGCTGGTCAGAACCAACAGCTGATTTCCGAATCCTCCTTCAATTGCTTTTGCCAAGGCTTGTTTGCTTCGATCAAGTCGCCGACACCGCCGACAGCGAGAGCCTGCGTGGGACAGCTCGTGAGCCGACTCCTGGACGTCGTCGACCTTCAGGGACCACGTGGCTGCGGAGACAAGCTACCCCTCATCACCTGTTTGCACCCGACATCGCCTGGTACCCACCTGGTGCCACGCTGGTCACTGGCTAGTGACTGTGAACACTGTCCCCTCTGCTTACAGGTCTTCAACATCTCCGATCCACCCTTGGATCCACCGCATCTCTACCGGACCGACCGCCTGCAGCATCTTTGTCCCAGGCTCAACGGAACAGATAGAAGAAACCCGACGCACTTGGAGGCCTATGCACCCGCTTCCTGTGGGTGAGGTAAAGCTGGTACTCCGGTGCCCATGTGTAGTAATACATCTCTAGTGCCTGTGTTCCAAATCTTAAGTTCCTAGTCAACCCGGAAGATCTCCTTTGCAGTAACTTTGTACTTTTTACGCACCCATTGAAACCTATGGGAGCACGCGTGTGACTATTTGCTCTGCACACGCCACCCGTGGACCTCCTGGTCACTAACTGACGTTAGCTCCTTGTAGGCCCAGCGATTCTAGAGGCCCTAGGCCTTTTCCCTTTTCTGTTCGTGGTACTTATACCACTATTTTAGTATATGGTTTGAGTGGCCACCAGGGCCTATCCATATAACGTGCAACTTCTGTGTATTCTGTGATAATCTTGTTTGACGATTTGTGCTCCTGTGCTCATAAAGAGACTAGGGGTTACTTTGAGAAATAAATACATATATATTTTGAATATATATCTGTGTGGTGTCCTTTCATTGGTATAAAAGGGGGTTGCATTTGGTAAAACAGCTGGCTTAACACGCATCACGAGTTTAGCCTCAAAGACTGCTTAGCCTACGCTACCACTAGGGCAGCTAGTCCGAAAAGGTTGACTTACAACCACACCATAAGGGTTGCTTGGCATGGTACAGGGTGATCACTTTAACTAGTGAGCATCATATACCAGGCCAACTTCTCACACCTACTCTCCTACAACGTGTCTCGGTGCCTCCACGGGTCTCCTCTTTTCAGGGACTGTGGATCGGGCGGTGAGAGGTCTGGAGGTCCAGGTCTTGTCAGTCTCTGGGCTCGGGCTCCGGCGGGAGGCGGCGGCAAAGCAGACGTTGATTCGCTGGATGGTGCTTGCGTTAGCAAGGTGGTCACTCCCTGACCACAGGGGAGATTGGCTTCAGTCCTCTGTGCAGCAGAGCGTCGAAGTTCCCGTCTTCTTCTTAGTATTAAGTTGATTCCAGGATGTCTGAAGTCTTAGGACACAGCTCCTACCTTTAAGCGGATTCTAGGGGCCGGACTACCTGCTAGGTCCCTCCCTATGGGTGGGACCAGGAAGGGGGGTGGTTACACCCCCAATCCTTTGTCCAGCTCGCCCCAGGCCCGGGACTGGTGTGCCCCAGGACCGGTTTGAACTGGCATATGCACCGAGGCTCCTTGTGAGCCACAGGCATGTCTGGTTTCTTTCAAGCCCTACCTGACCAATACACAAAATCCTGTCTGGGGTGGTGCACGCACCTCCCCTGGCAGGAAATCCTTTGTCCACACCTCCCAAGCTGGAAGGACTCCCAGCAGCAGGAGGGCAGACTTGTGTCTGTGGTGGCAGCATCCATTTTGTGGAGCTGAGGCTATGTCTGATTTTACCCGGGTTTCAGGCACTGTACATGTCGTGTCCCTCTAGAAGGGTGGAATGCTAACCCCGTCGCCAGAATTGGCGAGGGGTTAGTATTCCAATTCGTATGACACCTTACTCGACATGCTTTGATAAAGCCAAACCAAAGTTAGCATTTAACCGCGAGGTTCATAATGCACTTAAGAGTATATGGTATGACGATATCTGGAAACAGTAGAAGGAAGTTGTTCCGACCACTGCAGACAGGCTCAGCTCATGCCAGAGCACCATCTCACATGGAACCAAGCACTCTGCCTTCAGGATTGTTAAGGCCTGCCATAGGAGTGACTTATAGGTTACCAGGTGTCTCATTTAAGGTTAGGTATAGGTATACTACACCTAAGTAAGAGGTGATTACACCAACTTACCCCAGCTGAGTGATCAGCCAGTTGTGTCAGATTGTTAGGCCAAGCCTGGGGTGGCATAATACATGCTTCAGCCCCTGGCAGGCCTTGGGTACACCAATGCCCTGGGTACCTAGTGTACACTGGTACAGGGGCTGACAGGGTGATCCACTTCCAATTGGTTATGCACCTAGGGTGCATAGTTTTAATTTAGTAGAGAGAACAGCAGGCTGGGGGTCTGATTGGCAGGCCCACAGCCTCAATATGTCAAAAACCAGTGAAGCAAAAAGCAAAAATTTGGGGTGACCATAGGATAGCAGACCCTACTCTCCTACACAATTGGAAGTGGATCACCCTGTCAGCCCCTGTACCAGTGTACACTAGGTACCCAGGGCATTGGTGTACCCAAGACCTGCCAGGGGCTGAAGCATGGATTATGCCACCCCGGGCTTGGCCTAACAATTTGACACAACTGGCTGATCACTCAGCTGGGGTAAGTTGGTGTAACCACCTCTTACTTAGGTGTAGTATACCTATACCTAACCTTAAATGGGACACCTGGTAACCTATAAGTCACTCCTATGGCAGGCCTTAACAATCCTGAAGGCAGAGTGCTTGGTTCCATGTGAGATGGTGCTCTGGCATGAGCTGAGCCTGTCTGCAGTGGTCGGAACAACTTCCTTCTACTGTTTCCAGATATCGTCATACCATATACTCTTAAGTGCATTATGAACCTCGCGGTTAAATGCTATCTTTGGTTTGACTTTATCAAAACATGTCGAGTAAGGTGTCATACGAATTGGAATACTAACCCCTCGCCAATTCTGGCGACAGGGTTAGCATTCCACCCTTCTAGAGGGACACGACATGTACAGTACCTGAAACCCGGGTAAAATCAGACATAGCCTCAGCTCCACAAAATGGATGCTGCCACCACAGACACAAGTCTGCCCTCCTGCTGCTGGGAGTCCTTCCAGCTTGGGAGGTGTGGACAAAGGGTTTCCTGCCAGGGGAGGTGCGTGCACCACCCCAGACAGGATTTTGTGTATTGGTCAGGTAGGGCTTGAAAGAAACCAGACATGCCTGTGGCTCACAAGGAGCCTCGGTGCATATGCCAGTTCAAACCGGTCCTGGGGCACACCAGTCCCGGGCCTGGGGCGAGCTGGACAAAGGATTGGGGGTGTAACCACCCCTCTTCCTGGTGCCGCCCATAGGGAGGGACCTAGCAGGTAGTCCGGCCCCTAGAATCCGCTTAAAGGTAGGAACTGTGTCCTAAGACTTCAGACATCCTGGAATCAACTTGAAACTAAGAAGAAGACGGGAACTTCAACATTCTGCTGCACAGAAGACTGAAGGAAATCTCCCCTGTGGTCAGGGAGTGACCACCTTGCTAACGCAAGCACCATCCAGCAAATCAACGTCTGCTTTGCCGCCGCCTCCCGCCAGAGCCCGAGCCCAGAGACTGACAAGACCTGGACCTCCAGACCTCTCACCGCCCGATCCACAGTCCCTGAAAAGAGGAGACCCGTGGAGGCAACGAGACACGTGGAGCCAGCCATCTTGGAACGACGACGACAAGCTGCAAGTGCAACAACCGAGGCTCCCTCCAAGTTGTGCTTTGGGATCTGAGAAGCCCAACCCTCGAGCAGCATCTGCACCAAAGGTGAGCCCCCCAGCATCTCCACGATCTGCGTGGGGCCCTTCTGCATTTTGCCACTCGAAGCGCCTAACCGGTTGCTGGCCCGCTGGCTAGTAGCCATCTTGGCGACGAACTTCATGAAATACACCACTGGTCTGGTTGCTCCAGACTGGCCCTTGCTCCCCTCCAAAGGAGCAGTCCTTCTGACCTTGCTGGTCAGAACCATCAGCTTATTTCATCTCCTACAACAATTGCTTTTGCCAAGGCTTGTTTGCTTCGATCAAGTTGCCGACACCGACGACAGCGAGAGCCTGCGTGGGACAGCTCGTGAACTGACTCCTGGATGTCGTCGACCTCCAGGGACCACGTGGCTGCAGAGACAAGCTACACCTTTCTTCCTGTTTGCACCCGACATTGCCTGGTACCCACCTGGTGCCACGCTGGTCACTGGCTAGTGACTGTGAACACTGTCCCCTCTGCTTACAGGTCTTCAACATCTCCGATCCACTCTTGGATCCACCGCATCTCTCCCGGACCGACCGCCTGCAGCATCTTTGTCTTCAGGCTCCACGGAACAGATAGAAGAAACCCGACGCACTTCGAGGCCTATGCACCCGCTTCCTGTGGGTGAGGTAAAGCTGGCACTCCTGTGCCCAAGTGTAGTATTACATCTCTAGTGCCTGTGTTCCAAATCTTGAGTTGCTAGTCCATCCGGAAGATCCTCTTTGCAGTAACTTTGTACTTTTTACGCACCCATTGAAACCTATGGGAGCACGCGTGTGACTATTTGCTCTGCACACGCCACCCGTGGACCTCCTGGTCACTAACTGAAGTTAGCTCCTTGTAGGCCCAGCGATTCTAGAGGCCCTAGGCCTTTTCCCTTTTCTGTTCGTGGTACTTATACCACTATTTTAGTATATGGTTCGAGGGGCCACCAGGGCCTATCCATATAAAGTGCAACTTCTGTGTATTCTACTGTAATCTTGTTTGACGATTTGTGATCCTGTGCTCATAAAGAGACTAGGGGTTACTTTGAGAAATAAATACATATATATTTTGAATATATATCTGTGTGGTGTCCTTTCATTGGGATAAAAGGGGGGTTGCATTTGGTAAAACAGCTGGCTCAACACGCTTCACGAGTTTAGCCTCAAAGACTGCTTAGCCTACGCTACCACTAGGGCAGCTAGTCCGAAAAGGTTGACTTACAACCACACCATAAGGGTTGCTTGGCATGGTACAAGGTGATCACTTTAACTAGTGAGCATCATATACCAGGCCAACTTCTCACATTGGTGAGCAGCGGTTGGATTTGAGCTTGCTGTGTTTTACCATTGTAATCTCTTGGTTACCAATTGAAAGATCACATAGGTACCTGTAGGTACATATAAAACAAGATTAGATATACATAAGTTCTACTGAACTTAGTTGTTGTAGAGCAAAGGGAGTAGCACACCCTGACTACAACTACTAGATAGGTTTAGTAGGTAAACCCAAGTGTAGGTAGATTGCAACACATCCACCCACACTTAAGAGCAATGGCTGGGGCAGAGGGGTCCAATGTACCTATCTCTGTTGAGAGTGACCCCCAGAGGGCACCATCCATCTTTGCTACCCTTAACCAGAATGAGCTCAGGCATTTGGCAACTCTTAGAGGCCTTAAACAGCCCAAGAACCCTACCTCTGCTGAGCTCAGAGAACTCTTGCAAAATGATGAAAATCAGAGAGAGCTCAAGAAAGCTTCCCAGTTAGCCCCCTTAGGGTCAGGAACAGGAGGCCCCCCTTCTGAAGATGCTACAGAAGTACCCCTTTCCAATAGCCATCCCTTAGATGAGAACCATACTGCAGAGGAGGAAAGTGGAGAGGATACAGAGAGTAGTGATGATGAAGGGAGAACTAGCCCAGTGCCAAGCGTTATACTTGGCCCAGCTAAACTAAGGCTATTGGGGACTGACAATGGGACCATCCCATTGGATCTCCCCAGTGGACTTAACCAGGGGCTTGGGAGGCAAAGGAATCGCTCAGGTGACTCTAATGCTTCTCATGCCTCTAGAGGCTCTCAAGGTCACTCCAGGAAAAGGATGACCACCCCTCAGAGGAGGGAACATGAGGCCAGAATGCAGGAAGCCCAGCTGAGGATCAGGAAGCAGGAGCTAGAAGTAGCCCTGATGGAAGAAAAACTGAGTAAGGCTAGGCAACCTAGAGAGAGTGGGTCTATACCCACTGGTGGCAGCATTGTCCCTAAGGACAAAGATAGGGTCTTTGATAATAGGAACGTGTCTAAGGTTGTGCCCCCCTACAAAAGTGGGGATGATATCCACAAATGGATAACTGCTCTTGAGAGAGCCTGCAAAGTACAGCAGGTTCCTGAAGACCAGTGGGCAGCAATCCTCTGGCTCTCCTTTGAAGGAAGAGGCAGAGACAGACTCCTCACTGTTAGAGAAGAGGATGTCAGAAATTACAGAGTCCTGAAGAGTGTTCTGGTTGATGGGTTAGGCTTAACCACTGAACAGTACAGGTTAATGTTCAGAGACACCCAAAAGACACAGACTCAGGACTGGTCTGAATACATTGAATGTGCCACTAAGGCTTTGGAGGGTTGGTTGCTGGGAAGTAAGGTATCTGATTTTACAGGATTGTATAATTTGATGATGAGAGAACAGATTTTAAATAACTGTCAAAACCAGCAACTGCATCAACACTTGGTTGACTCTGATCTGACCTCTCCCCAAGAATTGGGAAAGAAGGCAGACAAATGGGTCAGAACCAGGGTTAAGCAAAAGAACCAGAACCAGGGCCAAGGGGGTGATCAGAAGAAAACAGACCAAAAGGGTGGAGATCAGAAATCTAAAGACCAGAAGTCTTCAACAGGGCCCCAAACTACTGCTAAGGAGGGTGGGTCCCAACAACAATCCAAGGGAAAGAAGAAAGAAGGTCAAAAGAAACCCTGGTGCAATCATTGCAAGAATACAACTCACTGGACTAGTGTAGGAGAGTAGGGTCTGCTATCCTATGGTCACCCCAAATTTTTGCTTTTTGCTTCACTGGTTTTTGACATATTGAGGCTGTGGGCCTGCCAATCAGACCCCCAGCCTGCTGTTCTCTCTACTAAATTAAAACTATGCACCCTAGGTGCATAACCAATTGGAAGTGGATCACCCTGTCAGCCCCTGTACCAGTGTACACTAGGTACCCAGGGCATTGGTGTACCCAAGGCCTGCCAGGGGCTGCAGCATGTATTATGCCACCCCAGGCTTGGCCTAACAATCTGACACAACTGGCTGATCACTCAGCTGGGGTAAGTTGGTGTAATCACCTCTTACTTAGGTGTAGTATACCTATACCTAACCTTAAATGGGACACCTGGTAACCTCTAAGTCACTCCTATGGCAGGCCTTAACAATCCTGAAGGCAGAGTGCTTGGTTCCATGTGAGATGGTGCTCTGGCATGAGCTGAGCCTGTCTGCAGTGGTCGGAACAACTTCCTTCTGCTGTTTCCAGATATCGTCATACCATATACTCTTAAGTGCATTATGAACCTCGCGGTTAAATGCTATCTTTGGTTTGGCTTTATCAAAACATGTCGAGTAAGGTGTCATACGAATTGGAATACTAACCCCTCGCCAATTCTGGCGACGGGGTTAGCATTCCACCCTTCTAGAGGGACACGACATGTACAGTACCTGAAACCCGGGTAAAATCAGACATAGCCTCAGCTCCACAAAATGGATGCTGCCACCACAGACACAAGTCTGCCCTCCTGCTGCTGGGAGTCCTTCCAGCTTGGGAGGTGTGGACAAAGGGTTTCCTGCCAGGGGAGGTGCGTGCACCACCCCAGACAGGATTTTGTGTATTGGTCAGGTAGGGCTTGAAAGAAACCAGACATGCCTGTGGCTCACAAGGAGCCTCGGGGCATATGCCAGTTCAAACCGGTCCTGGGGCACACCAGTCCCGGGCCTGGGGCGAGCTGGACAAAGGATTGGGGGTGTAACCACCCCCCTTCCTGGTACCACCCATAGGGAGGGACCTAGCAGGTAGTCCGGCCCCTAGAATCCGAATAAAGGTAGGAGCTGTGTCCTAAGACTTCAGACATCCTGGAATCAACTTGAAACTAAGAAGAAGACGGGAACTTCGACATTCTGCTGCACAGAAGACTGAAGAAAATCTCCCCTGTGGTCAGGGAGTGACCACCTTGCTAACGCAAGCACCATCCAGCGAATCACCGTCTGCTTTGCCGCCGCCTCCCGCCGGAGCCCGAGCCCAGAGACTGACAAGACCTGGACCTCCAGACCTCTCACCGCCCGATCCACAGTCCCTGCAAAGAGGAGACCCGTGGAGGCACCGAGACACGTGGAGCCAGCCATCTTGGAACGACTACGACAAGCTGACCAGTGCAACAACCGAGGCTCCCTCCAAGTTGTGCTTTGGGTCCTGAGAAGCCCAACCCTCGAGCAGCATCTGCACCAAAGGTGAGCCCTCCAGCATCTCCACGATCTGCGTGGGGCCCTTCTGCATTTTGCCACTCGACGCGCCTAACCGGTTGCTGGCCCGCTGGCTAGTGGCCATCTTGGCGACGAAATCTACGACAAACACCGCTGGTCTGGTTGCTCCAGACTGGCCCTTGCTCCCCTCCAAAGGAGCAGTTCCTCTGACCTTGCTGGCCAGAACCATCAGCTTAAACTCCTTGCCTACAACAATTGCTTTTGCCAAGGCTTGTTTGCTTCGATCAAGTCGCCGACACCGCCGACAGCGAGAGCCTGCGTGGGACAGCTCGTGACTCGACTCCTGGACGTCGTCGACCTTCAGGGACCACGTGGCTGCAGAGTCAAGCTACACCTTCCTTCCTGTTTGCACCCGACATTGCCTGGTACCCACCTGGTGCCACGCTGGTCACTGGCTAGTGACTGTGAACACTGTCCCCTCTGCTTACAGGTCTTCAACATCTCCGATCCACTCTTGGATCCACTGCATCTCTTCCCGACCGACCGCCTGCAGCACTTTTGTCTACAGGCCCCACGGAACAGATAGAAGAAACCCGACGCACTTCGAGGCCTATGCACCCGCTTCCTGTGGGTGAGGTAAAGCTGGCACACCTGTGCCCAAGTGTAGTATTACATCTCTAGTGCCTGTGTTCCAAATCTTAAGTTCCTAGGTCATCCGGAAGATTCCTTTTGCAGTAACTTTGTACTTTTTACGCACCCATTGAAACCTATGGGAGCACGCGTGTGACTATTTGCCCTGCACACGCCACCCGTGGACCTCCTGGTCACTAACTGACGTTAGCTCCTTGTAGGCCCAGCGATTCTAGAGGCCCTAGGCCTTTTCCCTTTTCTGTTCGTGGTACTTATACCACTATTTTAGTATATGGTTCGAGTGGCCACCAGGGCCTATCCATATAAAGTGCAACTTCTGTGTATTCTGTGATAATCTTGTTTGACGATTTGTGCTCCTGTGCTCATAAAGAGACTAGGGGTTACTTTGAGAAATAAATACATATATATTTTGAATATATATCTGTGTGGTGTCCTTTCATTGGTATAAAAGGGGGTTACTATTGGTAAAACAGCTTGCTTAACACGCTTCACGAGTTTAGCCTCAAAGACTGCTTAGCCTACGCTACCACTAGGGCAGCTAGTCCAAAAAGGTTGACTTACAACCACACCATAAGGGTTGCTTGGCATGGTACAAGGTGGTCACTAGAACTAGTGAACAGCATATACCAGGCCAACTTCTCACATTGGTGAGCAGCGGTTGGATTTGAGCTTGCTGTGTTTTACCATTGTAATCTCTTGGTTACCAATTGAAAGATCACATAGGTACCTGTAGGTACATATAAAACAAGATTAGATATACTTAAGTTCTACTGAACTTAGTTGTTGTAGAGCAAAGGGAGTAGCACACCCTGACTACAACTACTAGATAGGTTTAGTAGGTAAACCCAAGTGTAGGTAGATTGCAACACATCCACCCACACTTAAGAGCAATGGCCGGGGCAGAGGGGTCCACTGTACCCATCTCTGTTGAGAGTGACCCCCAGAGGGCACCATCCAGCTTTGCTACCCTTAATCAGAATGAGCTCAGGCATTTGGCAACTCTTAGAGGCCTTAAACAGCCCAAGAACCCAAACTCTGCTGAGCTCAGAGAGCTCTTACAGAATGATGAGAATCAGAGAGCACTCAAGAAAGCTTCCCAGTTAGCCCCCTTAGGGACAGGAACAGGAGGCCCCCCTTCTAAAGATGCCACTGAAGTACCCCTTCCCAATAGTCACCCCTTAGATGGGATGCCTACCACAGAGGATGAGAGTGAAAAGGATACTGACAGTAGTGAGGATGAAGGGAGAACTAGCCCAGTGCCAAGTATTATACTTGGCCCAGCTAAACCAAGGCTATTGGGGACTGACAGTGGGTTCAACCCACTGGATCTCCCCAGTGGACTTAACACAGGGCTTGGAAGGCAAAGGAATCGCTCAGGTGACTCCAATGCTTCCCATGGCTCTAGAGGCTCTCAAGGTCACTCCAGGAGAAGGATGACCACCCCTCAGAGGAGGGAACATGAGGCCAAGATGCAAGAGGCCCAGCTGAGGATCAGGAAGCAGGAGCTAGAAGTAGCCCTGATGGAAGAGAAACTTAGCAAGGCTAGACAGCATAAAGAGAGTGGGTCCATACCCACTGGTGGCAGCATTGTCCCTAAGGACAAAGATAGGGTTTTCGACAATAGAAACCTGTCTAAGGTTGTGCCCCCCTACAAAAGTGGGGATGACATCCACAAGTGGATAACTGCTCTTGAGAGAGCCTGCAAAGTACAGCAGGTTCCTGAAGATCAGTGGGCAGCAATCCTCTGGCTCTCCTTTGAAGGAAGAGGCAGAGACAGACTCCTCACTGTTAGAGAAGAGGATGTCAGAAACTACAGAGTCCTGAAGAGTGTTCTAGTTGATGGGTTAGGCTTAACCACTGAGCAGTACAGGTTAATGTTCAGAGACACCCAAAAGACACAGACTCAGGACTGGTCTGAATACATTGAATGTGCCACTAAGGCTTTGGAGGGTTGGTTGCTGGGAAGTAAGGTATCTGATTTTACAGGATTGTATAATTTGATGATGAGAGAACAGATTTTAAATAACTGTCAAAACCAGCAACTGCATCAACACTTGGTTGACTCTGATCTGACCTCTCCCCAAGAATTGGGAAAGAAGGCAGACAAATGGGTCAGAACCAGGGTTAAGCAAAAGAACCAGAACCAGGGCCAAGGGGGTGATCAGAAGAAAACAGACCAAAAGGGTGGAGATCAGAAACCTAAAGACCAGAAGTCTTCAACAGGGCCCCAAACTACTGCTAAGGAGGGTGGGTCCCAACAGTCCAAGAAGAAGAAAGAAGGTCAGAAGAAACCCTGGTGCAATCATTGTAAAAATACAACTCACTGGACTAGTGATTGCAAAAAGGGTGGAGCCCCCAACACTGTTGCCCCTAAGGCACCTGCTCCCAGTACTACTGTTAGCAGTGTTGGTCCCCAGACAAAGGGTGTAGTGGGAATCACTATGGGAACTGAAGGAGATTCTGACTTAGACAGAACCCTGACACAGGCAGTCTTGATCTGTGATGGGGACATTGATTTGTCCCTGACTGTGAGCCCCAGTAACCTGGGCAAGTACAGACAGACTCCTTTAATTAATGACAAAGTGGCTCAAGCCTACAGGGACACATGTGCCAGTGTCACTATGGTGACACCAGGCTTTGTGGATCCTGGACAGTACATACCAGGTGAGAACTACCTGGTGACCAATGCCAGCAATGCCACTACTTCACACAGTGTGGCAGTTGTTAACTTCTCATGGGGAGGGGTAACTGGCCTCAAAAGGGTTGTGGTTAGTGCAGACCTCCCAGTAGAATGTTTGTTGGGCAATGACCTAGAGAGTTCTCTATGGTCAGAAGTGGAGTACAGGACTCATGCGGAGATGTTAGGTATATCATCACATGTCCTTGCTGTGACCAGGTCACAGGCCAAAAAGTGCCTCACTGAACCACAGGTCTTGGATCCTGGAACAATGGACCAAGCACCTACCAAGAAGAAGAACAGGAGGGTCAAGGCTGTGCCTTCCCCCCTGCCTCAGAGTGATGATCAGCCTTCCCAGGAAGCTGATCTAGAGGACCCTGAAGGAACTGTCCCTGAAGAGCTTGAACCTGACCAGGTTGAGTTTCTGGGGACAGGGGGACCTTCAAGGGCTGACTTGAGGCAGGCTCAGTTATCCTGTCCCTCTCTTGAACCCCTCAGACAGCTGGCTGCTGCTGAGGCTGCTGGGAATGCTCAAGGTACCCATAAAGTGTATTGGGATGAAGGGCTCCTTTATTCAGAGGCTAGAGACCCCAAGCCTGGTGCAACCAGGAGGTTGGTCATACCTCTGCAATTTAGGGGCTTCCTTCTTACCTTGGCCCATGATATTCCTTTAGCAGGACACCTAGGCCAGAACAAGACCTGGGACAGACTTGTCCCTCACTTTCACTGGCCTCATATGAATGAAGATACAAAGGAGTTTTGTCGCTCCTGTGTTACCTGCCAAGCCAGTGGCAAATCAGGTGGCACAACAAAGGCCCCCCTGATACCACTACCTGTGGTGGGGGTCCCCTTTGAAAGAGTGGGAATAGACATAGTGGGTCCCATGGATCCTCCCACTGCATCTGGGCACAGATTTATACTGGTGGTAGTGGATCATGCCACCAGGTATCCAGAGGCAATTCCCCTTAGGACCACTACAGCACCTGTTGTGGCCAGGGCCCTGCTGGGAGTATTCTCCAGAGTGGGGTTTCCTAAGGAGGTAGTATCTGACAGAGGTACCAACTTTATGTCAGGATACTTGACAGCTATGTGGAAGGAATGTGGTGTCAACTACAAGTTCACCACCCCTTATCACCCACAATGCAATGGGCTTGTTGAGAGATTCAACAAGACCCTAAAGGGTATGATCAAAGGATTACCTGAAAAGCTCAGGCGAAGATGGGATATCCTTCTACCCTGCCTTCTGTTTGCTTACAGAGAGGTCCCACAAAAAGGAGTTGGCTACAGCCCCTTTGAATTGTTGTTTGGGCACCCTGTGAGAGGCCCACTGTGTTTGGTGAAGGAAGGATGGGAGTTACCTCTCAAAAAGCCTAAGCTAGACATAGTGGACTATGTACTTGGTCTCCGCTCCAGGATGGCTGAGTATATGGAGAAGGCATCTAAAAACCTTGAGGCAAGCCAGGCCTTACAGAAAGCTTGGCATGACCAAAAGGCTGTCTTGGTTGAGTATCAGCCAGGACAGAAGGTATGGGTGTTGGAGCCAGTGGCCCCAGCAGCACCCCAAGACAAATGGTCTGGACCCCATACAATCCTGGAAAAGAAGGGAGAGGTCACCTACTTGGTGGACCTAGGAACTCCCAGGAGTCCCCACAGGGTACTCCATGTTAACAGGCTTAAAGCATATGTTGACAGGGCAGACATGGGCTTGCTCATGGCTACAGATGAGGGGCAGGAGGAAGAGAGTGACCCTCTCCCAGACCTGTTGTCTCAGAACCCTGAAGATGGCTCAGTTGAAGGAGTGACCCTTGGAGGCAACCTCACTGCCCATCAGCAGACTGAATGTAGACAGGTTCTACAATCATTTTCACATATGTTTTCCTTGATACCTAGTCAAACTGACTGGTGTACCCATGTTGTGGACACTGGTGACAGTCTGCCTGTAAAGAACAAACTTTACAGACAACCTGACCACGTCAGGGACTGTATAAAGGCTGAGGTACATAAAATGCTGGAATTAGGTGTCATTGAACCCTCAGAGAGCCCCTGGGCTAGCCCAGTGGTTCTGGTCCCCAAACCTCACACCAAAGATGGCAAGAGAGAGATGAGGTTCTGTGTGGACTACAGAGGACTCAATGCTGTCACCAGGACAGATGCACACCCTATTCCAAGGGCAGATGAGCTCATAGACCAACTAGCTTCTGCACAGTTTTTGAGCACATTTGACTTGACAGCTGGCTATTGGCAAATCAGGTTAGCTGAGGAGTCTAAGGCCAAAACAGCATTCTCAACCCCAGGTGGGCATTATCAGTTTGTGGTGATGCCCTTTGGTCTGAAGAATGCACCTGCCACCTTCCAAAGGCTGGTGAACCAAGTCCTTACTGGGTTGGATGACTTTTGCGCAGCATATCTTGATGACATTGCTGTCTTTAGTTCCACCTGGGAGGATCACCTGATCCACCTGAAGAAGGCTCTTGAGGCTCTGCAAAGGGCAGGCCTCACTATCAAGGCTACTAAGTGCCAGATAGGGCAGAGTAAGGTTGTGTATTTGGGCCACCTTGTAGGTGGGGGCCAAGTTCAACCACTGGAGAGTAAGATACAGTCCATCAAGGATTGGTCCCCTCCAACCACCCAGACTCAAGTTCGAGCTTTCTTGGGCTTGACTGGGTATTACAGGAAGTTTGTTAAGAACTATGGGTCCATTGTGACTCCTCTTAATGATCTGACATCCAAGAAGATGCCCAAAAAGGTTCAGTGGACAGTAAGCTGTCAAAAGGCATTTGATGACCTGAAGGAGGCCATGTGCTCTGCACCTATCCTGAAAAGTCCTGACTACTCCAAAGAGTTTATTGTCCAAACAGATGCTTCTGAGTTGGGTGTGGGAGCTGTGCTGTCACAACTTAATGTAGATGGTCAAGACCAACCCATTGCTTTTATTAGCAGAAGGTTGACCCCCAGAGAGAAGAATTGGTCAGCTATTGAGAGGGAGGCCTTTGCTGTGGTGTGGGCCCTGAAGAAGCTGAGGCCATACTTGTTTGGCACTCACTTCAAGATTCAGACCGACCATAAGCCCCTCTTGTGGCTAAATCAGATGAAGGGTGAAAACCCCAAACTGCTTAGGTGGTCCATTTCCCTACAGGGGATGGACTTTACAGTGGAGCACCGGCCAGGTACTGACCATGGGAATGCAGATGGTCTCTCCAGGTACTTCCACTTAGGACATGAAGACGAGACTGGTCAAGGCTAGTTTAATGTCCCAGCGTTCGGGGGGGGTTGTGTAGGAGAGTAGGGTCTGCTATCCTATGGTCACCCCAAATTTTTGCTTTTTGCTTCACTGGTTTTTGACATATTGAGGCTGTGGGCCTGCCAATCAGACCCCCAGCCTGCTGTTCTCTCTACTAAATTAAAACTATGCACCCTAGGTGCATAACCAATTGGAAGTGGATCACCCTGTCAGCCCCTGTACCAGTGTACACTAGGTACCCAGGGCATTGGTGTACCCAAGGCCTGCCAGGGGCTGCAGCATGTATTATGCCACCCCAGGCTTGGCCTAACAATCTGACACAACTGGCTGATCACTCAGCTGGGGTAAGTTGGTGTAATCACCTCTTACTTAGGTGTAGTATACCTATACCTAACCTTAAATGGGACACCTGGTAACCTCTAAGTCACTCCTATGGCAGGCCTTAACAATCCTGAAGGCAGAGTGCTTGGTTCCATGTGAGATGGTGCTCTGGCATGAGCTGAGCCTGTCTGCAGTGGTCGGAACAACTTCCTTCTGCTGTTTCCAGATATCGTCATACCATATACTCTTAAGTGCATTATGAACCTCGCGGTTAAATGCTATCTTTGGTTTGGCTTTATCAAAACATGTCGAGTAAGGTGTCATACGAATTGGAATACTAACCCCTCGCCAATTCTGGCGACGGGGTTAGCATTCCACCCTTCTAGAGGGACACGACATGTACAGTACCTGAAACCCGGGTAAAATCAGACATAGCCTCAGCTCCACAAAATGGATGCTGCCACCACAGACACAAGTCTGCCCTCCTGCTGCTGGGAGTCCTTCCAGCTTGGGAGGTGTGGACAAAGGGTTTCCTGCCAGGGGAGGTGCGTGCACCACCCCAGACAGGATTTTGTGTATTGGTCAGGTAGGGCTTGAAAGAAACCAGACATGCCTGTGGCTCACAAGGAGCCTCGGGGCATATGCCAGTTCAAACCGGTCCTGGGGCACACCAGTCCCGGGCCTGGGGCGAGCTGGACAAAGGATTGGGGGTGTAACCACCCCCCTTCCTGGTACCACCCATAGGGAGGGACCTAGCAGGTAGTCCGGCCCCTAGAATCCGAATAAAGGTAGGAGCTGTGTCCTAAGACTTCAGACATCCTGGAATCAACTTGAAACTAAGAAGAAGACGGGAACTTCGACATTCTGCTGCACAGAAGACTGAAGAAAATCTCCCCTGTGGTCAGGGAGTGACCACCTTGCTAACGCAAGCACCATCCAGCGAATCACCGTCTGCTTTGCCGCCGCCTCCCGCCGGAGCCCGAGCCCAGAGACTGACAAGACCTGGACCTCCAGACCTCTCACCGCCCGATCCACAGTCCCTGCAAAGAGGAGACCCGTGGAGGCACCGAGACACGTGGAGCCAGCCATCTTGGAACGACTACGACAAGCTGACCAGTGCAACAACCGAGGCTCCCTCCAAGTTGTGCTTTGGGTCCTGAGAAGCCCAACCCTCGAGCAGCATCTGCACCAAAGGTGAGCCCTCCAGCATCTCCACGATCTGCGTGGGGCCCTTCTGCATTTTGCCACTCGACGCGCCTAACCGGTTGCTGGCCCGCTGGCTAGTGGCCATCTTGGCGACGAAATCTACGACAAACACCGCTGGTCTGGTTGCTCCAGACTGGCCCTTGCTCCCCTCCAAAGGAGCAGTTCCTCTGACCTTGCTGGCCAGAACCATCAGCTTAAACTCCTTGCCTACAACAATTGCTTTTGCCAAGGCTTGTTTGCTTCGATCAAGTCGCCGACACCGCCGACAGCGAGAGCCTGCGTGGGACAGCTCGTGACTCGACTCCTGGACGTCGTCGACCTTCAGGGACCACGTGGCTGCAGAGTCAAGCTACACCTTCCTTCCTGTTTGCACCCGACATTGCCTGGTACCCACCTGGTGCCACGCTGGTCACTGGCTAGTGACTGTGAACACTGTCCCCTCTGCTTACAGGTCTTCAACATCTCCGATCCACTCTTGGATCCACTGCATCTCTTCCCGACCGACCGCCTGCAGCACTTTTGTCTACAGGCCCCACGGAACAGATAGAAGAAACCCGACGCACTTCGAGGCCTATGCACCCGCTTCCTGTGGGTGAGGTAAAGCTGGCACACCTGTGCCCAAGTGTAGTATTACATCTCTAGTGCCTGTGTTCCAAATCTTAAGTTCCTAGGTCATCCGGAAGATTCCTTTTGCAGTAACTTTGTACTTTTTACGCACCCATTGAAACCTATGGGAGCACGCGTGTGACTATTTGCCCTGCACACGCCACCCGTGGACCTCCTGGTCACTAACTGACGTTAGCTCCTTGTAGGCCCAGCGATTCTAGAGGCCCTAGGCCTTTTCCCTTTTCTGTTCGTGGTACTTATACCACTATTTTAGTATATGGTTCGAGTGGCCACCAGGGCCTATCCATATAAAGTGCAACTTCTGTGTATTCTGTGATAATCTTGTTTGACGATTTGTGCTCCTGTGCTCATAAAGAGACTAGGGGTTACTTTGAGAAATAAATACATATATATTTTGAATATATATCTGTGTGGTGTCCTTTCATTGGTATAAAAGGGGGTTACTATTGGTAAAACAGCTTGCTTAACACGCTTCACGAGTTTAGCCTCAAAGACTGCTTAGCCTACGCTACCACTAGGGCAGCTAGTCCAAAAAGGTTGACTTACAACCACACCATAAGGGTTGCTTGGCATGGTACAAGGTGGTCACTAGAACTAGTGAACAGCATATACCAGGCCAACTTCTCACAACTAGTGATTGTAAGAAGGGTGGAGCCCCCAACACTGTTGCCCCTAAGGCACCTGCTCCCAGTACTACTGTTAGCAGTGTTGGTCCCCAGACAAAGGGTGTAGTGGGAATCACTATGGGAACTGAAGGAGATTCTGACTTAGACAGAACCCTGACACAGGCAGTCTTGATCTGTGATGGGGACATTGATTTGTCCCTGACTGTGAGCCCCAGTAACCTGGGCAAGTACAGACAGACTCCTTTAATTAACAAAAAAGTGGCTCAAGCCTACAGGGACACATGTGCCAGTGTCACTATGGTGACACCAGGCTTTGTGGACCCTGGACAGTACATACCAGGTGAGAATTACCTGGTGACCAATGCCAGCAATGCCACTACTTCACATAGTGTGGCAGTTGTTAACTTCTCATGGGGAGGGGTAACTGGCCTCAAAAGGGTTGTGGTTAGTGCAGACCTCCCAGTAGAATGTTTGTTGGGCAATGACCTAGAGAGTTCTCTATGGTCAGAAGTGTAGTACAGGACTCATGCAGAGATGTTAGGTATATCATCACATGTCCTTGCTGTGACCAGGTCACAGGCCAAAAAGTGCATCACTGAACCTCAGGTCTTGGATCCTGGAACAATGGACCAAGCACCTACCAAGAAGAAGAACAGGAGGGTCAAGGCTGTGCCTTCCCCCCTGCCTCAGAGTGATGATCAGCCTTCCCAGGAATCTGATCTAGAGGACAATGAAGGAACTGTCCCTGAAGAGCTTGAACCTGATCAGGTTGAGTTTCTGGGGACAGGGGGACCTTCAAGGGCTGACTTGAGGCAGGCTCAGTTATCCTGTCCCTCTCTTGAACCCCTCAGACAGCTGGCTGCTGCTGAGGCTGCTGGGAATGCTCAAGGTACCCATAAAGTGTATTGGGATGAAGGGCTCCTTTATTCAGAGGCTAGAGACCCCAAGCCTGGTGCTACCAGGAGGTTGGTTATACCTCTGCAATTTAGGGGCTGCCTTCTTACCTTGGCCCATGATATTCCTTTAGCAGGACACTTAGGCCAGAACAAGACTTGGGACAGGCTTGTCCCTCACTTTCACTGGCCTCATATGAATGAAGATACAAAGGAGTTTTGTCGCTCCTGTGTGACCTGCCAAGCCAGTGGCAAATCAGGTGGCACAACAAAGGCCCCCCTAATACCACTACCTGTGGTGGGGGTCCCCTTTCAAAGAGTGGGAATAGACATAGTGGGTCCCATGGATCCTCCCACTGCATCTGGGCACAGATTTATACTGGTGGTAGTGGATCATGCCACCAGGTATCCAGAGGCAATTCCCCTTAGGACCACTACAGCTCCTGTTGTGGCCAGGGCCCTGTTGGGAGTATTCTCCAGAGTGGGGTTTCCTAAGGAGGTAGTATCTGACAGAGGTACCAACTTTATGTCAGGATACTTGACAGCTATGTGGAAGGAATGTGGTGTCAACTACAAGTTCACCACCCCTTATCACCCACAATGCAATGGGTTTGTTGAGAGATTCAACAAGACCCTAAAGGGTATGATCAAAGGATTACCTGAAAAGCTCAGGCGAAGATGGGACATCCTTCTACCCTGCCTTCTGTTTGCTTACAGAGAGGTCCCACAAAAGGAGTTGGCTACAGCCCCTTTGAATTGTTGTTTGGGCACCCTGTAAGAGGCCCACTGTGTTTAGTGAAGGAAGGATGGGAGTTACCTCTCAAAAAGCCTAAGCAAGACATAGTGGACTATGTACTTGGTCTCCGCTCCAGGATGGCTGAGTATATGGAGAAGGCATCCAAAAACCTTGAGGCAAGCCAGGCCTTACAGAAAGCTTGGCATGACCAAAAGGCTGTCTTGGTTGAGTTTCAGCCAGGACAGAAGGTATGGGTGTTGGAGCCAGTGGCCCCAGCAGCACTGTAAATGTAAAATGTAAATGTATGTGTCTTGTAAAGCGCACTGCTGCCCTGAGGCGTCCTGGCGCTGTAGACCGCTGGGGAACCCATCCTGGCTATCCCTGTGAGATGGTCCCTCCTGGGTATCTCCAAGGTGAAACCAGGCATCCCTGGCGAATGTGGGGGGCCGTTGTGGAGATGAGGCAAGCTAATGCCCAGAGTTGCCGAGTGTGATCCCTGGTTAGAGTAGGCACCGAAGCGAGAATTATCGAGTCCGCTGGCCCTGGTCCACGACCCTGCCGCGTCGGGGATTGAACCCTGGTCCCGGGCCGTCCTCTGCTTCTGGGTCTGCTTCCTCTAACCAGTGAGCCGCACCTCTCCACTCCAAGACAAATGGTCTGGACCCCATACAATCCTGGAAAAGAAGGGAGAGGTCACCTACTTGGTAGACCTAGGAACTCCCAGGAGTCCCCACAGGGTACTCCATGTTAACAGGCTTAAAGCATATGTTGACAGGGCAGACATGGGCTTGCTCATGGCTACAGATGAGGGACAGGAGGAAGAGAGTGACCCTCTCCCAGACCTGTTGTCTCAGAACCCTGAAGATGGCTCAGTTGAAGGAGTGACCCTTGGAGGCAACCTCACTGCCCATCAGCAGACTGAATGTAGACAGGTTCTACAATCATTTTCACATATGTTTTCCTTGATACCTAGTCAAACTGACTGGTGTACCCATGTGGTGGACACTGGGGACAGTCTGCCTGTAAAGAACAAGCTTTACAGACAACCTGACCACGTCAGGGACTGTATAAAGGCCGAGGTACATAAAATGCTGGAATTAGGTGTCATTGAACCCTCAGAGAGCCCCTGGGCTAGCCCAGTGGTTCTGGTCCCCAAACCTCACACCAAAGATGGCAAGAGAGAGATGAGGTTCTGTGTGGACTACAGGGGTCTCAATGCTGTCACCAGGACAGATGCACACCCTATTCCAAGGGCAGATGAGCTCATAGACAAACTAGCTTCTGCAAAGTTTTTGAGCACATTTGACTTCACAGCTGGCTATTGGCAAATCAGATTAGCTGAGGAGTCTAAGGCCAAAACAGCATTCTCAACCCCAGGTGGGCACTACCAGTTTGTGGTGATGCCCTTTGGTCTGAAGAATGCACCTGCCACCTTCCAAAGGCTGGTGAACCAAGTCCTTACTGGGTTGGATGACTTTTGCGCAGCATATCTTGATGACATTGCTGTCTTTAGCTCCACCTGGGAGGATCACCTGATCCACCTGAAGAAGGCTCTTGAGGCTCTGCAAAGGGCAGGCCTCACTATCAAGGCTACTAAGTGCCAGATAGGGCAGAGTAAGGTTGTATATTTGGGCCACCTTGTAGGTGGAGGCCAAGTTCAACCACTGGAGAGTAAGATACAATCCATCAAGGACTGGTCTCCTCCAACCACCCAGACTCAAGTTCGAGCTTTCTTGGGCTTGACTGGGTACTACAGGAAGTTTGTTAAGAACTATGGGTCCATTGTGACTCCTCTTAATGATCTGACATCCAAGAAGATGCCCAAAAAGGTTCAGTGGACAGTAAGCTGTCAAAAGGCATTTGATGACCTGAAGGAGGCCATGTGCTCTGCACCTATCCTGAAAAGTCCTGACTACTCCAAAGAGTTTATTGTCCAAACAGATGCTTCTGAGTTGGGTGTGGGAGCTGTGCTGTCACAACTTAATGTAGATGGTCAAGACCAACCCATTGCTTTTATTAGCAGAAGGTTGACCCCCAGAGAGAAGAATTGGTCAGCTATTGAGAGGGAGGCCTTTGCTGTGGTGTGGGCCCTGAAGAAGCTGAGGCCATACTTGTTTGGCACTCACTTCAAGATTCAGACCGACCATAAGCCCCTCTTGTGGCTAAATCAGATGAAGGGTGAAAACCCCAAACTGCTTAGGTGGTCCATTTCCCTACAGGGGATGGACTTTACAGTGGAGCACCGGCCAGGTACTGACCATGGGAATGCAGATGGTCTCTCCAGGTACTTCCACTTAGGACATGAAGACGAGACTGGTCAAGGCTAGTTTAATGTCCCTGCGTTTGGGGGGGGGGTTGTGTAGGAGAGTAGGGTCTGCTATCCTATGGTCACCCCAAATTTTTGCTTTTTGCTTCACTGGTTTTTGACATATTGAGGCTGTGGGCCTGCCAATCAAACCCCCAGCCTGCTGTTCTCTCTACTAAATTAAAACTATGCACCCTAGGTGCATAACCAATTGGAAGTGGATCACCCTGTCAGCCCCTGTACCAGTGTACACTAGGTACCCAGGGCATTGGTGTACCCAAGGCCTGCCAAGGGCTGCAGCATGTATTATGCCACCCCAGGCTTGGCCTAACAATTTGACACAACTGGCTGATCACTCAGCTGGGGTAAGTTGGTGTAACCACCTCTTACTTAGGTGTAGTATACCTATACCTAATCTTAAATGGGACACCTGGTAACCTATAAGTCACTCCTATGGCAGGCCTTAACAATCCTGAAGGGAGAGTGCTTGGTTCCATGTGAGATGGTGCTCTGGCATGAGCTGAGCCTGTCTGCAGTGGTCGGAACAACTTCCTTCTACTGTTTCCAGATATCGTCATACCATATACTCTTAAGTGCATTATGAACCTCGTGGTTAAATGCTATCTTTGGTTTGACTTTATCAAAACATGTCGAGTAAGGTGTCATACGAATTGGAATACTAACCCCTCACCAATTCTGGCGACGGGGTTAGCATTCCACCCTTCTAGAGGGACACGACATGTACAGTACCTGAAACCCGGGTAAAATCAGACATAGCCTCAGCTCCACAAAATGGATGCTGCCACCACAGACACAAGTCTGCCCTCCTGCTGCTGGGAGTCCTTCCAGCTTGGGAGGTGTGGACAAAGGGTTTCCTGCCAGGGGAGGTGCGTGCACCATACCCAGACAGGATTTTGTGTATTGGTCAGGTAGGGCTTGAAAGAAACCAGACATGCCTGTGGCTCACAAGGAGCCTCGGTGCATATGCCAGTTCAAACCGGTCCTGGGGCGAGCTGGACAAAGGATTGGGGGTGTAACCACCCCCCTTCCTGGTCCCACCCATAGGGAGGGACCTAGCAGGTAGTCCGGCCCCTAGAATCCGCTTAAAGGTAGGAGCTGTGTCCTAAGACTTCAGACATCCTGGAATCAACTTGAAACTAAGAAGAAGACGGGAACTTCGACATTCTGCTGCACAGAAGACTGAAGGAAATCTCCCCTGTGGTCAGGGAGTGACCACCTTGCTAACGCAAGCACCATCCAGCGAATCAACGTCTGCTTTGCCGCCGCCTCCCGCCGGAGCCCGAGCCCAGAGACTGACAAGACCTGGACCTCCAGACCTCTCACCGCCCGATCCACAGTCCCTGAAAAGAGGAGACCCGTGGAGGCAACGAGACACGTGGAGCCAGCCATCTTGGAACGACGACAACAAGCTGCAAGTGCAACAACCGAGGCTCCCTCCAAGTTGTGCTTTGGGATCTGAGAAGCCCAACCCTCGAGCAGCATCTGCACCAAAGGTGAGCCCCCCAGCATCTCCACGATCTGCGTGGGGCCCTTCTGCATTTTGCCACTCGACGCGCCTAACCAGTTGCTGGCCCGCTGGCTAGTAGCCATCTTGGCAACGAACTTCACAAAATACACTGCTGGTCTGGTTGCTCCAGACTGGCCCTTGCTTCCCTCCAAAGGAGCAGTCCTTCTGACCTTGCTGGTCAGAACCATCAGCTTATTTCACCTCCTACATCAATTGCTTTTGCCAAGGCTTGTGTGAGAAGTTGGCCTGGTATATGATGCTCACTAGTTAAAGTGATCACCTTGTACCATGCCAAGCAACCCTTATGGTGTGGTTGTAAGTCAACCTTTTCGGACTAGCTGCCCTAGTGGTAGCGTAGGCTAAGCAGTCTTTGAGGCTAAACTCGTGATGCGTGTTAAGCCAGCTGTTTTACCAAATGCAACCCCCTTTTATACCAATGAAAGGACACCACACAGATATATATTCAAAATATATATGTATTTATTTCTCAAAGTAACCCCTAGTCTCTTTATGAGCACAGGAGCACAAATCGTCAAACAAGATTATCACAGAATACACAGAAGTTGCACGTTATATGGATAGGCCCTGGTGGCCACTCAAACCATATACTAAAATAGTGGTATAAGTACCACGAACAGAAAAGGGAAAAGGCCTAGGGCCTCTAGAATCGCTGGGCCTACAAGGAGCTAACGTCAGTTAGTGACCAGGAGGTCCACGGGTGGCGTGTGCAGAGCAAATAGTCACACGCGTGCTCCCATAGGTTTCAATGGGTGCGTAAAAAGTACAAAGTTACTGCAAAGGAGATCTTCCGGGTTGACTAGGAACTTAAGATTTGGAACACAGGCACTAGAGATGTATTACTACACATGGGCACCGGAGTACCAGCTTTACCTCACCCACAGGAAGCGGGTGCATAGGCCTCAAAGTGCGTCGGGTTTCTTCTATCGGTTCCGTTGAGCCTGGGACAAAGATGCTGCAGGCGGTCGGTCCGGGAGAGATGCGGTGGATCCACGGGTGGATCGGAGATGTTGAAGACCTGTAAGCAGAGGGGACAGTGTTCACAGTCACTAGCCAGTGACCAGCGTGGCACCAGGTGGGTACCAGGCGATGTCGGGTGCAAACAGGTGATGAGGGGTAGCTTGTCTCCGCAGCCACGTGGTCCCTGCAGGTCGACGACGTCCAGGAGTCGGCTCACGAGCTGTCCCACGCAGGCTCTCGCTGTCGGCGGTGTCGGCGACTTGATCGAAGCAAACAAGCCTTGGCAAAAGCAATTGAAGGAGGATTCGGAAGTCAGCTGTTGGTTCTGACCAGCAAGGTCAGAGGGATTGCTCCTTTGGAGAGGAGCAAGGGCCAGTCTGGAGCAACCAGACCAGCGGTGTTTTTCGTAGAGTTCGTCGCCAAGATGGCCACTAGCCAGCGGGCCAGCAACCGGTTAGGCGCGTCGAGTGGCAAAATGCAGAAGGGCCCCACGCAGATCGTGGAGATGCTGGAGGGCTCACCTTTGGTGCAGATGCTGCTCGAGGGTTGGGCTTCTCAGATCCCAAAGCACAACTTGGAGGGAGCCTCGGTTGTTGCACTTGTCAGCTTGTCGTAGTCGATCCAAGATGGCTGGCTCCACGTGTCTCGGTGCCTCCACGGGTCTCCTCTTTGCAGGGACTGTGGATCGGGCGGTGAGAGGTCTGGAGGTCCAGGTCTTGTCAGTCTCTGGGCTCGGGCTCCGGCGGGAGGCGGCGGCAAAGCAGACGTTGATGCGCTGGATGGTGCTTGCGTTAGCAAGGTGGTCACTCCCTGACCACAGGGGAGATTGGCTTCAGTCCTCTGTGCGGCAGAGCGTCGAAGTTCCCGTCTTCTTCTTAGTTTCAAGTTGATTCCAGGATGTCTAAAGTCTTAGGACACAGCTCCTACCTTTATTCGGATTCTAGGGGCCGGACTACCGGCTAGGTCCCTCCCTATGGGTGGGACCAGGAAGGGGGGTGGTTACACCCCCAATCCTTTGTCCAGCTCGCCCCAGGCCCGGGACTGGTGTGCCCCAGGACCGGTTTGAACTGGCATATGCCCCGAGGCTCCTTGTGAGCCACAGGCATGTCTGGTTTCTTTCAAGCCCTACCTGACCAATACACAAAATCCTGTCTGGGGTGGTGCTCGCACCTCCCCTGGCAGGAAACCCTTTGTCCACACCTCCCAAGCTGGAAGGACTCCCAGCAGCAGGAGGGCAGACTTGTGTCTGTGGTGGCAGCATCCATTTTGTGGAGCTGAGGCTATGTCTGATTTTACCCGGGTTTCAGGTACTGTACATGTCGTGTCCCTCTAGAAGGGTGGAATGCTAACCCCGTCGCCAGAATTGGCGAGGGGTTAGTATTCCAATTCGTATGACACCTTACTCGACATGTTTTGATAAAGCCAAACCAAAGATAGCATTTAACCGCGAGGTTCATAATGCACTTAAGAGTATATGGTATGACGATATCTGGAAACAGTAGAAGGAAGTTGTTCCGACCACTGCAGACAGGCTCAGCTCATGCCAGAGCACCATCTCACATGGAACCAAGCACTCTGCCTTCAGGATTGTTAAGGCCTGCCATAGGAGTGACTTATAGGTTACCAGGTGTCCCATTTAAGGTTAGGTATAGGTATACTACACCTAAGTAAGAGGTGATTACACCAACTTACCCCAGCTGAGTGATCAGCCAGTTGTGTCAAATTGTTAGGCCAAGCCTGGGGTGGCATAATACATGCTTCAGCCCTTGGCAGGCCTTGGGTACACCAATGCCCTGGGTACCTAGTGTACACTGGTACAGGGGCTGACAGGGTGATCCAACCAATTGGGTATGTACCTAGGGTACATGGAGTCCATTTTAAAGAGAGAGCAGATGGGCTGAGGTCCTGAATGGCAGGATCTCAGGCCAACTAAGTCGAAAAACCAGCTAGACACTAGGCAAAAATTTGGGGGTAACCATAGTCAGATATCCACCTTCCTACACAACCCCCCCCCAAACGAAGGGAGATAAGGCTGACCTTGACCAGGTAAGCCTATATTGCCCAAGTGGCCATATAAGGAGGAACCAGCACTGGCATGGTTACCCCCTGTCTCATGGTCCACTAAGCAATCCCTCACCCTAAGGGTATCAGAGGGTCTCCACCATAGGGAATCTCTACCTTTGGTGTGTCTTGGCAAAGTAAAAGGCTGGTGTTGAGATGGAGTACTGAAGTGAGTGTCCTCAAAGTGAGACCTCAGCTTCCTCCAATCATCCTTCACCATGGATGCCTTTCTTTCCTTAACTGAGTTGCACTGTGCTCTCAGGGTCAGCCTCTGGCTACCTAAAGCTGGAGGCTGGGTCCCTTTTGTGGGCTTACTGGAGGGACAGGTCAGGTTTGGGGCCCTAAGGTCCCAGGTTTGCCTGTGCCCAACAGAATCCCTCTGGGGGAGGTCCCTAACTACCTGTAAAGGAGATCCCTCAGGAATGTTTTTACCCATCACCTGACTAGGGCTACTAGCCAGGCAATCCTCATTCTTTTGATGGGGGGGTTCTTGTGGACAGGGGCCCTCTGGGGGTCCACTGGCCTCCCTGACCTCTGCAGCCCTGGGCTGACTGAGGCAGGGTAGAGAGAGGCAGGCTACCTGCACCAGACTGGGTCCCACCTTGGAAGGGGCCACTGACATCAGAGGCTCTGCCAGGCCAGGCCTGGCTACCTCTGGGGCAGTTCCTTCACAAGGGGTGAGGTCAGATCCCTGAGGAGGCTGACCTTTTCCTAATGTCTGGGGAGAGGGAGACTTTTCTTCCTCCCCACTACTCTCAGTTTGTGTGGAGTGATCCATTGTTTCAGGCTTCACTACACCTATGTCAGTCTGAGTATAGGCTGAGACCATTACAGCCTTGCCAACCTTTTCAGGGTGGCACTCAGTTTGTGTTTGAGCTGTGACTGTCACAGCTCTGCCAGTCTCTACAGGGAAGTCTGTCTGTGCCTGGGCTGTGGCTACCACTGCCCTTCCAACCTTTTCAGGGAGGAAATCTATTTGGACAGGGGTTGTGAATGGCACAACCCCCCTACCCTTTTGTGACAGGCCTACCATTTTAGAATGGGTGTCTTGTTCAACTCCAGCCCAAGCTGAGAGTTCTAAGTCATTCCCCAGTAAGCAGTCTACAGGCAAGGTTGGGGACACTGCTACCCTTTTAGGGCCAGTGACCCCTCCCCAGCTGAGACATACCTCTGCCATGGGATGACTGTTCTGTTTGCCATCAATGTTAGTCACCTGGTAGGAGAAACCAGGCAAAAGCTGCTCAGAGGGAACTAGCCAATGGGCCACCATTGTGATGCTAGCTCCAGTGTCTCTGTAGGCCTCAGCTTTTGTACCATTGATGTAGGGCTCCTGTCTGTACCTACCCAAAGTGTTGGGACAGGCAGTGAAGTTGGCAAACCCCATGCCACCATCACAGACAAGAGTGGTTGCTGTAGGGGAATTGGCTAAGCCAGGGTCCCCCTGTGTTCCCCAAGTAAACCCACCCAGATTTCTGGGGGCACTCCCACCACCTGGGGGATTACTGCTGACAGTAATAGGTGGTGTGACAGGAGTAATTGGAGGAACAGTTTTGTTTTTAGCCCTTGGGCAACCGCTGTCAGTTTTCCAATGCCCAGGAGTTTTACACTCATGGCAGTAGGGCTTTTTAGCTGTGGTAGAGGAGGGAGCTTGGGACCCGCCACCCTGTGTGGAGTTTTGGGGCCCTGAGGAAGGTTTCTCTTTTTCTTTATCCCCACCCTTCTCTTGAGGCTTGGTGGTATCTTTCTTTTGGTCACCACCCTGGTTTTTAGGCCTGATCCTGGTCCTGACCCATTTATCTGCCCTCTTTCCCAATTCTTGGGGAGAGGTCAAATCTGAGTCTACCAGGTGTTGATGGAGAAGCTGGTTTTGACAATTACTTAAAATCTGCTCTCTCATCATCAAATTGTACAATCCTGTATAATCAGACACCTTACTTCCCAGCAACCAACCCTCCAAAGCCTTAGTGGCACATTCCACATATTCAGACCAGTCCTGAGTCTGTGTCTTCTGGGTGTCTCTGAACATTAACCTGTACTGTTCAGTGGTTAAGCCTAACCCATCAACTAGGACACTCTTCAGGACTCTGTAATTTCTGACATCCTCTTCTCTAACAGTGAGGAGTCTATCTCTGCCTCTCCCCTCAAAGGAGAGCCATAAGATTGCTGCCCACTGGTCTTCAGGAACCTGCTGCACTTTGCAGGCTCTCTCAAGAGCAGTCATCCATTTGTGGATGTCATCCCCACTTTTGTAGGGGGGCACAATCTTGGACAGGTTCCTATTGTCAAAGACCCTATCTTTGTCCCTAGGGACATTGCTGCCACCAGTGGGTATAGACCCACTCTCTCTATGCTGTCTAGCCTTGCTCAGTTTCTCTTCCATCAGGGCTACTTCTAGCTCCTGCTTCCTGATCCTCAGCTGGGCTTCTTGCATCTTGGCCTCATGTTCCCTCCTCTGAGGGGTGGTCATCCTTCTCCTGGAGTGACCTTGAGAGCCTCTAGAGCCATGGGAAGCATTGGAGTCACCTGAGCGATTCCTTTGCCTTCCAAGCCCTGTGTTAAGTCCACTGGGGAGATCCAGTGGGGCGAACCCACTGTCAGTCCCCAATAGCCTTGGTTTAGCTGGGCCAAGTATAACACTTGGCACTGGGCTAGTTCTCCCTTCATCCTCACCACTGTCTGTATCCCCCTCACTTTCCTCCTCTGTAGTATGGTTTTCATCTAAGGGATGGCTATTGGAAAGGGGTACCTCAGTGGCATCTTCAGAAGGGGGGCCTCCTGTTCCTGTCCCTAAGGGGGCTAACTGGGAAGCTTTCTTGAGTGCTCTCTGATTCTCATCATTCTGTAAGAGCTCTCTGAGCTCAGCAGAGTTTGGGTTCTTGGGCTGTTTAAGGCCTCTAAGAGTTGCCAAATGCCTGAGCTCATTCTGATTAAGGGTAGCAAAGCTGGTTGGTGCCCTCTGGGGGTCACTCTCAACAGAGATGGGTACAGTGGACCCCTCTGCCCCGGCCATTGCTCTTAAGTGTGGGTGGATGTGTTGCAATCTACCTACACTTGGGTTTACCTACCAAACCTATCTAGTAGTTGTAGTCAGGGTGTGCTACTCCCTTTGCTCTACAACAACTAAGTTCAGTAGAACTTAAGTATATCTAATCTTGTTTTATATGTACCTACAGGTACCTATGTGATCTTTCAATTGGTAACCAAGAGATTACAATGGTAAAACACAGCAAGCTCAAATCCAACCGCTGCTCACCAATGTGAGAAGTTGGCCTGGTATATGATGCTCACTAGTTAAAGTGATCACCTTGTACCATGCCAAGCAACCCTTATGGTGTGGTTGTAAGTCAACCTTTTCGGACTAGCTGCCCTAGTGGTAGCGTAGGCTAAGCAGTCTTTGAGGCTAAACTCGTGATGCGTGTTAAGCCAGCTGTTTTACCAAATGCAACCCCCTTTTATACCAATGAAAGGACACCACACAGATATATATTCAAAATATATATGTATTTATTTCTCAAAGTAACCCCTAGTCTCTTTATGAGCACAGGAGCACAAATCGTCAAACAAGATTATCACAGAATACACAGAAGTTGCACGTTATATGGATAGGCCCTGGTGGCCACTCAAACCATATACTAAAATAGTGGTATAAGTACCACGAACAGAAAAGGGAAAAGGCCTAGGGCCTCTAGAATCGCTGGGCCTACAAGGAGCTAACGTCAGTTAGTGACCAGGAGGTCCACGGGTGGCGTGTGCAGAGCAAATAGTCACACGCGTGCTCCCATAGGTTTCAATGGGTGCGTAAAAAGTACAAAGTTACTGCAAAGGAGATCTTCCGGGTTGACTAGGAACTTAAGATTTGGAACACAGGCACTAGAGATGTATTACTACACATGGGCACCGGAGTACCAGCTTTACCTCACCCACAGGAAGCGGGTGCATAGGCCTCAAAGTGCGTCGGGTTTCTTCTATCGGTTCCGTTGAGCCTGGGACAAAGATGCTGCAGGCGGTCGGTCCGGGAGAGATGCGGTGGATCCACGGGTGGATCGGAGATGTTGAAGACCTGTAAGCAGAGGGGACAGTGTTCACAGTCACTAGCCAGTGACCAGCGTGGCACCAGGTGGGTACCAGGCGATGTCGGGTGCAAACAGGTGATGAGGGGTAGCTTGTCTCCGCAGCCACGTGGTCCCTGCAGGTCGACGACGTCCAGGAGTCGGCTCACGAGCTGTCCCACGCAGGCTCTCGCTGTCGGCGGTGTCGGCGACTTGATCGAAGCAAACAAGCCTTGGCAAAAGCAATTGAAGGAGGATTCGGAAGTCAGCTGTTGGTTCTGACCAGCAAGGTCAGAGGGATTGCTCCTTTGGAGAGGAGCAAGGGCCAGTCTGGAGCAACCAGACCAGCGGTGTTTTTCATAGAGTTCGTCGCCAAGATGGCCACTAGCCAGCGGGCCAGCAACCGGTTAGGCGCGTCGAGTGGCAAAATGCAGAAGGGCCCCACGCAGATCGTGGAGATGCTGGAGGGCTCACCTTTGGTGCAGATGCTGCTCGAGGGTTGGGCTTCTCAGATCCCAAAGCACAACTTGGAGGGAGCCTCGGTTGTTGCACTTGTCAGCTTGTCGTAGTCGATCCAAGATGGCTGGCTCCACGTGTCTCGGTGCCTCCACGGGTCTCCTCTTTGCAGGGACTGTGGATCGGGCGGTGAGAGGTCTGGAGGTCCAGGTCTTGTCAGTCTCTGGGCTCGGGCTCCGGCGGGAGGCGGCGGCAAAGCAGACGTTGATGCGCTGGATGGTGCTTGCGTTAGCAAGGTGGTCACTCCCTGACCACAGGGGAGATTGGCTTCAGTCCTCTGTGCGGCAGAGCGTCGAAGTTCCCGTCTTCTTCTTAGTTTCAAGTTGATTCCAGGATGTCTAAAGTCTTAGGACACAGCTCCTACCTTTATTCGGATTCTAGGGGCCGGACTACCGGCTAGGTCCCTCCCTATGGGTGGGACCAGGAAGGGGGGTGGTTACACCCCCAATCCTTTGTCCAGCTCGCCCCAGGCCCGGGACTGGTGTGCCCCAGGACCGGTTTGAACTGGCATATGCCCCGAGGCTCCTTGTGAGCCACAGGCATGTCTGGTTTCTTTCAAGCCCTACCTGACCAATACACAAAATCCTGTCTGGGGTGGTGCTCGCACCTCCCCTGGCAGGAAACCCTTTGTCCACACCTCCCAAGCTGGAAGGACTCCCAGCAGCAGGAGGGCAGACTTGTGTCTGTGGTGGCAGCATCCATTTTGTGGAGCTGAGGCTATGTCTGATTTTACCCGGGTTTCAGGTACTGTACATGTCGTGTCCCTCTAGAAGGGTGGAATGCTAACCCCGTCGCCAGAATTGGCGAGGGGTTAGTATTCCAATTCGTATGACACCTTACTCGACATGTTTTGATAAAGCCAAACCAAAGATAGCATTTAACCGCGAGGTTCATAATGCACTTAAGAGTATATGGTATGACGATATCTGGAAACAGTAGAAGGAAGTTGTTCCGACCACTGCAGACAGGCTCAGCTCATGCCAGAGCACCATCTCACATGGAACCAAGCACTCTGCCTTCAGGATTGTTAAGGCCTGCCATAGGAGTGACTTATAAGTTACCAGGTGTCCCATTTAAGGTTAGGTATAGGTATACTACACCTAAGTAAGAGGTGATTACACCAACTTACCCCAGCTGAGTGATCAGCCAGTTGTGTCAAATTGTTAGGCCAAGCCTGGGGTGGCATAATACATGCTTCAGCCCTTGGCAGGCCTTGGGTACACCAATGCCCTGGGTACCTAGTGTACACTGGTACAGGGGCTGACAGGGTGATCCAACCAATTGGGTATGTACCTAGGGTACATGGAGTCCATTTTAAAGAGAGAGCAGATGGGCTGAGGTCCTGAATGGCAGGATCTCAGGCCAACTAAGTCGAAAAACCAGCTAGACACTAGGCAAAAATTTGGGGGTAACCATAGTCAGATATCCACCTTCCTACAGCTTGTTTGCTTCGATCAAGTCGCCGACACCGCCGTCAGCGAGAGCCTGCGTGGGACAGCTCGTGAACCGACTCCTGGACGTCGTCGACCTCCAGGGACCACGTGGCTGCAGAGACAAGCTACACCTTTCTTCCTGTTTGCACCCGACATTGCCTGGTACCCACCTGGTGCCACGCTGGTCACTGGCTAGTGACTGTGAACACTGTCCCCTCTGCTTAGAGGTCTTCAACATCTCCAATCCACTCTTGGATCCACCGCATCTCTCCCGGACCGACCGCCTGCAGCATCTTTGTCTTCAGGCTCCACGGAACGGATAGAAGAAACCCGACGCACTTCGAGGCCTATGCACCCGCTTCCTGTGGGTAAGGTAAAGCTGGCACTCCTGTGCCCAAGTGTAGTATTACATCTCTAGTGCCTGTGTTCCAAATCTTGAGTTCCTAGTCCATCCGGAAGATCCTCTTTGCAGTAACTTTGTACTTTTTACGCACCCATTGAAACCTATGGGAGCACGCGTGTGACTATTTGCTCTGCACACGCCACCCGTGGACCTCCTGGTCACTAACTGAAGTTAGCTCCTTGTAGGCCCAGCGATTCTAGAGGCCCTAGGCCTTTTCCCTTTTCTGTTCGTGGTACTTCTACCACTATTTTAGTATATGGTTCGAGCGGCCACCAGGGCCTATCCATATAAAGTGCAACTTCTGTGTATTCTACTGTAATCTTGTTTGACGATTTGTGCTCCTGTGCTCATAAAGAGACTAGGGGTTACTTTGAGAAATAAATACATATATATTTTGAATATATATCTGTGTGGTGTCCTTTCATTGGTATAAAAGGGGGGTTGCATTTGGTAAAAGAGCTGGCTTAACACGCTTCACGAGTTTAGCCTCAAAGACTGCTTAGCCTACGCTACCACTAGGGCAGCTAGTCCGAAAAGGTTGACTTACAACCACACCATAAGGGTTGCTTGGCATGGTACAAGGTGATCACTTTAACTAGTGAGCATCATATACCAGGCCAACTTCTCACACTGTGTGTGGTTGTGTGGTTGTGGTTGTGTATGTGTGGTTGTGTGTATGGTTGTGTGTGTGGTTGTGGTTGTGTGTGGTTCTGAGTGTGGTTGTGTGTGTGTGGTTGTGTGTGTGTGTGGTTGTGTGTGTGTGTGGTTGTGTGTGTGTGTGTGGTTGTGTGTGTGGTTGTGTGAGTGGATATGGTTGTGGGTGCAGTTATGGGTGTGGGTGCAGTTATGGGTGTGTGGTTTATGTGGTTGTGGTTGTGTGTGTGGTTGGTTGTGGTTATGTGTGTTGTGTGTGTGGTTGTGTGTGTGGTTGTGAGTGGTTATGTATGGTTGCGTGTGTATATGTGTGTGTGTGTGTGTGGTTGTGTGTATGGTTGTGGTTGTGTGTGATTGTGTGTGTGGGTATGGCTGTGTGTGTGGATGTGTGTGTGGTTGTGTGTGTGGTTGTAGTTGTGTGTGTGGTTGTAGTTGTGTGTGTGGTTGTGAGTGTGGTTGTGAGTGTGGTTGTGAGTGGATGTGTGTGATTGTATGTGTGGTTGTGTTTGTGTGGTTGTATGTGGTTGTATGTGGTTGTGTGTGTGGTAGGTGTATGGTTGTGTGTGCATGGTTGTGTGTGTGTTGTTGTGTATATGGTTGTGGTTGTGTGTGGTTGTGTGTGTGGTTGAGTGTGTGGTTGTGTGTGTGGTTGTATGTGGTTTGTGTGGTTGTGGTTGTGTGTGTAGTTGTGGATGTGGTTGAGTGGTTGTGTGTGGTTGTGTGTGTTGTGTGTGGTTGTGTGTGTGGTTGGGTGTGTGGTTGGGGTTGTGTGTGGATGTATGTGGTTGTGTATGTGGTTGTGTGTGTGGTTATGGTTGTGTGTGGTTGTGTGTGTGGTTGGGTGTGTGGTTGGGTGTGTGGTTGGGTGTGTGCGGTTGTGTGTGGTTGTGTGTGTGTGGTTGTGTGTATGGTTGTGGTTGTGTGTAGATGTGGATGTGGTTGAGTGGTTGGGTGTGGTTGTGTGTGTGGTTGTGTGTGTGGTTGGTTGGGTGTGAGCGGTTGGGTGTTTTGTGTGTGTGGTTGTTTGTATGGTTGTGGTTGTGTGTGGTTGAGTGTGTGGTTGTGTGTGTGTGGGGGGGTAGGGGGGTGTATGGATGTGTGTGTGGTTGGGTGTGGTTGTGGTTGTGTTTGTGGTTGTGTGTGTGGCTGTGTGGTTGTGTGTGGCTGTGGGTGTGGTTGTGTGTATTGTTGTGTGTGGTTGTGTGTGGTTGTGTGTGTGGTTGGGTGTGTGTGGTTGAGAGTGTGTGGTTGTGGTTGTGGGTGTGTTTGTGTGTGTGGTTATGTGTGTGGTTGTGTGTGTGGTTGTATGTGCGTGGTTGTGTGTGTGGGTGGGTGTAGTTGTGTGTGTTATCTGTGTGGTTGTGGTTGAGTGTGTAGTTGTGTGTGTGTGGGTGTGTGTATGGTTGTGTGTGTGGTTGGGTGTGGTTGTGGTTGTGTGTGGTTGGGTGTGTATGGTTGTGTGTGTGCTTGTGTGTGTGCTTGTGTGTGTGCTTGTGTGTGTGGTTGTGATTGTGTGTGTGTGGTTATGTGTGTTGTTGTGGTTGTGTGTGGGTACAGTTGTGGGTGCGCGTGTGGTTGTGGGTGTGGGTGTGGATGTGTGGTTGGGTATGGTTGGGTGTAGTTATGTGTGTGGTTGTGTGTGGTTGTGTATGTATGGTTGTGTGTGTGTGGTTGTGTATGTGTGGTTGTGTGTGTGTGGTTGTGTGTGTGGTTGTGTGAGTGGATATGGTTGTGGGTGCGGTTATGGGTGTGGGTGCAGTTGTGGGTGTGTGGTTGTGGTTGTGTGTGTGGTTGTGTGTGTGGTTGGTTGTGGTTGTGTGTGTTGTGTGTGTGGTTGTGTTTGTGGTTGTGTGTGGTTGTGTGTGTGTGGTTGTGTATGGTTGTGTGTGTATATGTGTGTGTGTCTGTGTGTTGTGTTGTGTGATTGTGTTTGTGGTATGGTTGTGTGTGTGGATGTGTGTGTGGTTGTGGTTGTGTGTGTGGTTGTGGGTGTGGTTGTGTGTGTGTGGTTGTGTGTGTGGTTGTGGTTGTTTGTGTGGTTGAGTGGCTGTGTGTGGTTGTGTGGTTGTGGTTGTGTGTGTGTGGTTGTGTGTATGGTTGTGTGTGTTGTGGTTGTGTGTGGTTCTGAGTGTGGTTGTGTGTGTGTGGTTGTGGTTGTGTGTGTGGTTGTGGTTGTGTATGTGGTTTGTTGTGGTTGTGTGTGTTGTGTGTGTGGTTGTGTTTGTGGTTGTGTGTGGTTGTGTATATGTGGTTGTGTATGGTTGTGTGTGTATATGTGTGTGTGTGTATGTGTGTGTGTGGTTGTGTGTGATTGTGTGTGAGACTGGCCTCACGGCGTATGCCCTCCCGATCATCCAGCCAACCTGCAACCACCCCCAAGACACGGCATCTCCGACTCCGGCTGCCCCAGCCACCCAGACCCGAGGGCCGGCCAGAGCCCCCGAAAGACTCGACACCCTACCACGCATGTCCGACCGAGGGAGCGGGAACCCCCGAGCCAGACCAAGAGGCGCCAGCCCAGTCACACCTCGGGTCGCCTTCCCCCGGGAGGACTCGATCGGCCACCAGGCCCCTGGGGAGCAGGCGCCTTGCCTGCCGAGCGTCTGGGGTCCCTCCCAGACCCACCTGAAAAGACCAAAGAAACGAGTGTCAGGAAATCCCGCCGAACCCCCTCAGTCACCCAAGGCCCCTCTCTGCGAGGACTCCGGACTTCAAAAGGCAGCGGGAGTATAATAAGGGGTGCCGGAGGAACGAATGGCAGAGAAGACCTGGAACCATCGAAGCCTGCTGACGCTGTCGCGGCTCCCGACTACCGAACCACCTGGGCCTGCTGAGTGACTCGCGGCCCCCGACCCTCAAACCACCTGAGCCCTGCTGACGAGATCGCGGCTCCCGAACTCCGACTACCTGTGCCTGCTGAGTGACTCGCGGCTCTCCCCTCGAGGACGAATTGACAAGAGATCGCCCAGAGAACCAACACCCTCCAGCTCGAGGATTGTGAGCTATCCGCGGGGTACTTTGCAGAGACACTACCTTCAAAGACTGTCCCGCTACCCCATTCCCCTACCACCGATTTGTAGTCTCTTGAGCCGCTGATGTACTCCTTACACCTTGGATCATAAAGATCCCTTGAAACCTTCGATAAAAGAACCTATCATCCTACAAAGAATACGTGTGGTGTCACTCTGTTCGTAGTGTAAGCTCAGGGTGTGCGCGCCTGGTTCGGCCTACTTGGGAGAGGTGGGTCAAAGGGGTGGGCAAGACGGGTATCGAACCCCCCTCCGGCGAACGCCTTTCCAACATTTGGTGGCAGACGACGGGATCCGAGCCGACACCGAAAGAGAGCGTGCAGTGAACGACTGACGCACTACCAAACAGAGATGGAAGGAGAAACCTCCCTGGGTGCCGCAGGCACCGAAATGAGCTCGATGTTCCGAGAGGATCAATTGGACTATTATACGCATAGAGAATTAAAACAATTTTGCAAAGACCTTGGAATCGCTACCACCGGATTAAGCACAAAGGAAGACTTCCAGAAAGTATTGAAGACCTGGGTCGAGACGGGGGCGCCCCCGACCCAAACGGAAGGAGACTCCGCCCATGAACCACAAAGCATCCCGGTGAGAAACAGCGGGCCAGAGGGGAACCTGTCCCCCGAGGAACTAGCAGACCGAGAGAGAGGCCGCAACCACGAACTTGAACTGGCCAAGCTGAAAATCGAGGGAGAAATAAAACTGGCCGAGAAAAAGTTAGCCGTCGAGCAGTTACGGCTACAAGGGGAACTCGAGGAAAAGAGACGCCAAAGAGAGCGCGACGAAAAGAAACTCCAGCTGGAACATGAACGCAGCCTGAAAGAGATCGAGTTGAGGGCTAAAAGCGAAGAGTCACGACCTTCCGGGAATCTACCATCCGCTCCCACCGTGGAAGCCAAAGTCCACATCCCCAAGGATGTGGTAAAGGAGTATTACAAAAACGACGATATCCAGCAGTGGTTTAAGGCCTACGAAGTCGCCATGACCTCTCACCGAGTCCCGCAGAAGGATTGGGGGGCTGGGCTATGGGGCCGGTTCTTAAGCGAAGGAAGAGATACCCTGCTGGATCTGCCCTCCACGGTCATGAACTCCTACAGCCACATGAAAGAAGCCCTCGTGGGCCGGTATGGACTTACCCCCGAGATGTACCGGCAACGGTTCCGAGATTGCAAAAAGATACCGGGCACCACATGGGTAGAATACGTGAACTTTTACAGCCGGGCCTTGGACGGGTGGATCAAGGGCAGCAAGGTCTCCACCTTCGAAGAGCTGTTTGATCTGATCGCCTGGGAACATTTAGCGGCCAATTGCTTTGTAGAACTGCGCCAACATCTCCTGGACAGTAAACTCACCGACCCTCGAAAGCTGGCCGCCGAGGCTGACCGTTGGGTGAACACCCGGGCCACCCGAGGCCCCGTGGGAGACTACGGTCGCCACAGTCAAGGACCCCCCCGCCAGAGGGGCGGAGGAAACCACGGCCGACCAAGAGACTTCCCAGGGGGGCCCCCGCACAGCCCTCCCAGCAGCCCACCAGCGGCAGGTCCAGCCCCGTCCCCAGCCAGCACCGGAGCCCCGGGGCGGCTAGGGCCACGAACCAGGATCACCTGCTTCCGCTGCCAACAGCCCGGACACTCCGCCAATGACCCCCAGTGTCCCCAGTATCAACGAACCGTAACGACCAACCCCCCGGCCCGGCAGATGGCCTCCGTGGCCCTAGGGGAAGAGATAGAGGACTCTGAAGAGTGGGAACCAGCTGCCATGGCCCTGGTCTCCCTTGGTGATCGAGAAATGGTCCCCGGGACCCCCTTGCCCGCCAACACGAAGAAGTACCGACAGCAGGTGACCATCAACGGCTACCGAGTCGAGGGCCTCCGCGATACCGGGGCAAGTGTCACCGCGGTCCACCGCAACCTAATCTCTGAAGACCAGATCCTACCCGGGGCCCTCTGTCCGGTCATATCCTCCGACAATTCCGAGAGCCTCTGCCAGATGGCTCTGGTGCCTTTCGAGTGGGGAGGAGTCTCCGGAGAATTGAAGGTAGCCGTCCGAACATCACAGCCCGTAGACTGCCTCCTGGGCAACGACCTTGAGAGTTCCCCGTGGGGGCAAGTGGAACGAAGAGCCCATCTCGAGATGATGGGCCTACCCGAATGGGTCTGCGCCACCACGCGCTCCATGACCGCGCGATCGCCCCTCTCCGAGGGCGGGGAGGCCCTCCCACCGAACACTGTCCCCGAGAACCGGGACACCCTACCAGAAATGGACAACCCTCCTTCGGAAGGAGAAGAAGACACTAACCCGGGAGAAGGGCCGGCACCTTCCGCCCCTGAGGCACTGACTGAGCTCGGAGAACTGCCCGAGATGGCCCAGTGGCGCTGTGAGGGAGGTCCCTCCCGTGAAAAGTTCTGCCAGGAACAGGCCACCTGCCCTTCCCTCGGGGGACTCCGACAACAAGCCGAAGCACAGACCGCCGGTGACCGGACCGGAACACACTGGGTCTATTGGGACAATGGCCTCCTATACAGTGAACAAAAGTCAGCCGAGCTAGGCGCAGCCCGAGTGCTGGTAGTACCCCTGCGCTTCCGAAGCCTCCTCTTGGGCCTGGCCCACGATGTACCCTTGGCAGGACACTTAGGCCAAGACAAAACATATCAGCGATTAGTTACCCACTTCTATTGGCCCAAGATGCGAGCAAATGTAGAAGTCCACTGTAAATCCTGCCTCACGTGCCAAGGCAGTGGGAAAAGTGGCGGAAAGCGCAAGGCTCCATTACAACCCTTTCCCGTTGTGAGTACCCCGTTTGAGCGGGTCGGCATCGACATCGTGGGACCCCTGGATCCGAAGACCGCCCAAGGCCACAGATTCATCCTCGTCCTGGTGGACCATGCCACCCACTACCCCGAGGCCATTCCCCTCCACACCGTGACGGCTCCCGTGGTGGGCCGGGCTCTCATGGGGATCTTCTCCCATGTCGGATTCCCTCGCGAGGTTGTGAGTGATCGCGGCACTAACTTCATATCCCGCTACATGAAGTCCCTGTGGCAGCAGTGCGGAGTAACATATAAGTTCACGACCCCCTACCACCCCTAGGGCAACGGCCTGGTGGAACGCTTCAACCGAACCCTGAAGGGAATGATCCTGGGCCTCGAGGAGCCCCTGCGTCGAAGATGGGACGTCCTCCTCCCTTGCCTCCTGTTCGCGTACCGGGAAGTTCCCCAAAAGTCCCTGGGGTTCAGCCCATTCGAACTGCTATACGGACACCCCGTCTGGGGGCCCCTGAGCCTGGTCAAAGAGGGCTGGGAGACAAGCCCCCGGGGGACCCCTCCTGATGTGTTCCGCTACATCCTGGCGCTCCGCAACCAGACCCGCAAGTTTAGAGAACTCGCAGAGGCTAACCTCGAGGCCAGCCAAGAAGAAATGAAGCGCTGGTATGACCAGAACGCAACTCTGGTCGAGTTCCAGCCGGGCCAGCAGGTTTGGGTCATGGCCCCGGTGAAACCCTGCGCCCTACAGGACAAATGGACTGGCCCCTTCAAGGTGATCGAGCGGAAGAGTCAGGTCACGTACCTGATCAATGTACAGTCCCCACGGAACCCCCTCCGGGTTCTCCACGTGAACCGTCTCAAGCCCCACTTTGTGAGAACGGAGTTGAGTTTGCTACTGGCCACCGATGATGGGGCGGAAGAAGACACTGACCCCCTGCCCGACCCCCTGTGCGCTAAAGAACTGGATGGTTCCGTGGAGGGAGTGAAACTGTCGACCACCCTCACTCCCCAACAGTCCGATGACTGTTGCCAGCTGCTCAGACAATTCGCAGACCTCTTCTCCCTCATCCCAAGAGTCACCGACTGGTGTGTCCACGACGTGGACACCGGCGACAGCCCACCTGTGAGACACCGAGCCTACCGGGTGCCTGACCGGGTCCGCACCTGCATCAAGACCGAAGTACAGAAGATGTTAACCCTTGGAGTGATCGAACCCTCCGATAGCCCCTGGGCCAGCCCGGTAGTCCTGGTCCCGAAAGCGGCCGCCCCTGGGGTCGCCCCCGAACTAAGATTCTGTGTGGACTACCGGGGGCTCAATGCGGTCACCCGAGCGGACGCTCATCCTATCCCCCGCGCCGACGAACTCATCGACCGCCTTGGGGCCGCTCGTTTCCTCAGCACCTTCGACCTGACCTGCGGTTACTGGCAGATTGCGCTCACGGAGGGAGCAAAAGAACGCTCCGCCTTCTCCACACCCGATGGACACTACCGCTTCAGGGTCATGCCGTTCGGGATGAAAAATGCCCCGGCCACCTTCCAGCGGTTGGTAAACAAGGTCCTGGCCGGACTCGAGGAGTTCAGCGCAGCGTACCTTGACGACATAGCCGTATTCAGCTCTCAATGGCACGAGCATCTCCAGCACCTCCGGCAAGTACTGCTGGCCCTGCGCCAAGCCGGCCTAACAGTGAAGGCCAGCAAATGCCAGCTCGGGCAAGGCTCCGTGGTTTACCTGGGGCATCAGGTGGGCAGCGGGCAGGTCGCCCCCCTCCAACCAAAGATCGACGCCATCAAGTACTGGGAGCCCCCCACCACTCAGACAGAAGTCCGGGCCTTCCTAGGCCTCACAGGATACTACCGGAGGTTCATTAAAAACTATGGTAGCCTCGCAGGGCCTCTCACGGAGTTGACCTCCAAAAAACTCCCGAAGAAGGTGCAGTGGACCCCCCCGTGCCAGCAGGCGTTCGACACCTTGAAAACTGCCATATGCACCGCCCCAGTACTTAAGGCCCCCGACTACTCCCAAGAGTTTGTGGTCCAGACCGACGCATCCGAACACGGCATCGGAGCCGTCCTCTCGCAGTTCAACGACAAGGGCATCGATCAGCCCATAGCCTTCATCAGCCGAAGGCTGCTGCCTCGAGAACAGCGTTGGAGTACCATAGAACGAGAGACCTTCGCCGTAGTCTGCGCCCTCAAGAAACTACGGCCCTACTTGTTCGGAACCCACTTCCGAGTGCAGACGGACCACCGGCTCTTGCGGTGGCTGATGCAGATGCGGGGAGAGAACCCCAAGCTATTACGATGGTCAATCTCCCTCCAAGGGATGGACTTCACTGTCGAGCATCGCCCCGGGACGGATCATGCCAACGCCGACGGCCTGTCCCGGTTCTTCCGCTTCGGCGAGGAGAACCTCCCAGTGGATGGGTAGTTCTCCACGCCTTTCAGCTGGGGGGGACGCATGTGAGACCGGCCTCACGGCGTAAGCCCTCCCGATCATCCAGCCAACCTGCAACCACCCCCAAGACACGGCATCTCTGACTCCGGCCGCCCCAGCCACCCAGACCCGAGGGCCGGCCAGAGCCCCCGACAGACTCGACACCCTACCACGCATGTCCGACCGAGGGAGCGGGAACCCCCGAGCCAGACCAAGAGGCGCCAGCCCAGTCACACCTCGGGTCGCCTTCCCCCGGGAGGACTCGATCGGCCACCAGGCCCCTGGGGAGCAGGCGCCTCACCTGCCGAGCGTCTGGGGTCCCTCCCAGACCCACCTGAAAAGACCAAAGAAACGAGCGGCAGGAAATCCCGCCGAACCCCCTCAGTCACCTAAGGCCCCTCTCTGCGAGGACTCCGGACTTCAAAGGGCAGGGGGAGTATAATAAGGGGTGCCGGAGGAACGAATGGCAGAGAAGACCTGGAACCATCGAAGCCTGCTGACGCTGTCGCGGCTCCCGACTACCGAACCACCTGGGCCTGCTGAGTGACTCGCGGCCCCCAGCCATTGAACCATCTGAGCCCTGCTGACGAGATAGTGGCTCCCGAACTCCGAACCATCTGGGCCTGCTGAGTGACTCGCGGCCCCCGACCCTCGAACCACCTGAGCCCTGCTGACGAGATCGCGGCTCTCGAACTCCGACTACCTGTGCCTGCTGAGTGACTCGCGGCTCTCCCCTCGAGGACGAATTGACAAGAGATCGCCCAGAGAACCAACACCCTCCAGCTCGAGGATTGTGAGCTATCCACGGGGTACTTTGCAGAGACACTACCTTCAAAGACTGTCCCGCTACCCCATTCCCCTACCACCGATTTGTAGTCTCTTGAGCCGCTGATGTACTCCTTACACCTTCGATCATAAAGATCCCTTGAAACCTTCGATAAAAGAACCTATCGTCCTACAAAGAATACGTGTGGTGTCACTCTGTTCGTAGTGTAAGCTCAGGGTGTGCGCGCCTGGTTCGGCCTACTTGGGAGAGGTGGGTCAAAGGGGTGGGCAAGACGGGTATCGAACCCCCTCCGGCGAATGCCTTTCCAACATTGTGTTTGTGGTATGGTTGAGTGTGTGGATGTGTGTGTGGTTGTGGTTGTGTGTGTGGTTGTGGGTGTGGTTGTGTGTGTGTGGTTGTGGTTGTTTGTGTGGTTGAGTGGTTGTGTGTGGTTGTGTGGTTGTGGTGTGTGTGTGGTTGTGTGTATGGTTGTGTGTGTGGTTGTGGTTGTGTGTGGTTCTGAGTGTGGTTGTGTGTGTGTGGTTGTGTGTATGTGGTTGTGTGTGTGTTTATGGTTGTGTGTGTGGTTGGGTGTGTGGTTGGGTGTGTGCGGTTGTGTGTGTGGTTGTGGGTGTGGTTGTGTGCGTGTGGTTGTGTGTGTGGTTGTGGTTGTTTGTGTGGTTGAGTGGCTGTGTGTGGTTGTGTGGTTGTGGTTGTGTGTGTGTGGTTGTGTGTATGGTTGTGTGTGTGGTTGTGGTTGTGTGTGGTTCTGAGTGTGGTTGTGTGTGTGTGATTGTGTGTGTGGTTGTGTGTGTGTGTGTGTGTGGTTGTGTGTGTGGTTGTGTGAGTGGATATGGTTGTGGGTGCGGGTATGGGTGTGGGTGCAGTTGTGGGTGTGTGGTTTATGTGGTTGTGTGTGTGGTTGGTTGTGGTTGTGTGTGTTGTGTGTGTGGTTGTGTGTGTGGTTGTGTGTGTGGTTGTGAGTGGTTATGTATGGTTGTGTATGTATATGTGTGTGTGTGTGTATCATTGCGGTTGTGTGTGATTGTGTGTGTGGGTATGGCTGTGTATGTGGATGTGTGTGTGGTTGTGTGTGTGGTTGTAGTTGTGTGTGTGGTTGTGAGTGTGGTTGTGTTTGTGTGTGGATGTGAGTGGATGTGTGTGGTTGTATGTGTGGTTGTGTTTGTGTGCTTGTATGTGGTTGTGTGTGTGGTAGGTGTGTGGTTGGGTGTGCGTGGTTGTGTGTGTGTGTTTTTGTGTGTATGGTTGTGGTTGTGTGTGGTTGAGTGTGTGGTTGTGTGTGTGGTTGTGTGTGGTTTGTGTGGTTGTGGTTGTGTGTGTAGTTGTGGATGTGGTTGAGTGGTTGGGTGTGGTTGTGTGTGTTGTGTGTGGTTGTGTGTGGTTGGGTGTGTGGTTGGGTTGTGTGTGGATGTATGTGGTTGTGTATGTGGTTGTGTGTGGTTATGGTTGTGTGTGGTTGGGTGTGTGGTTGGGTGTGTGGTTGGGTGTGTGGTTGGGTGTGTGTGGTTGTGTGTGGTTGTGTGTGTGTGGTTGTGTGTATGGTTGTGGTTGTGTGTAGATGTGGATGTGGTTGAGTGGATGTGTGTGGTTGTGTGTGTGTGGTTGTGTGTGTGGTTGGGTGTGAGCGGATGGGTGTTTTTGTATGTGTGGTTGTGTGTATGGTTGTGTGTGTTATGTGTGTGGTTGTGGTTGTGTGTGTGGTTGTGGTTGTGTGTGTGATTGTAGTTGTGTGTGTATGAGGGTGTGTGTGGGTGTGTGTATGGTTGTGTGTGTGGTTGGGTATGGTTATGGTTGTGTGTGGTTGTGTGTGTGCATGGTTGTGTGTGTGGTTGTGTGTGTGGTTGTGTGTGTGGTTGTGATTGTGTGTGTGGTTGTGTGTGTGGTTGTGGTTGTGTGTGGGTGCAGTTGAGGGTACGGGTGTGGTTGTGGTTGTGTGTGTGGTTGTATGTGTGTGCGGTTGTGTGTGTGTGTGGTTGTGTGTGTGGTTGTGTGTGTTTGTGTGTGTGGGTGTGGGTGTGGATGCAGTTGTGGGTGTGGGTTGGGTGTGTGGTTGGGTGTGGTTGTGTATGTGGTTGTGTGTTTGTGGTGGGGTGGGGGTGTATGGATGTATGTGTGGTTGGGTGTGGTTGTGATTGTGTTTGTGGTTGTGTGTGTGGCTGTGTGGTTGTGTGTGGCTGTGGGTGTGGTTCTGCGTATGGTTATGTGTGGTTGTGTGTGGTTGTGTGTGTGGTTGGGTGTGTGTGGTTGAGAGTGTGTGGTTGTGGTTGTGGGTGTGTTTGTGTGTGTGGTTATGTGTGTGATTGTGTGTGTGGTTGTGTGTGCGTGGTTATGTGTGTGGGTGTGTGTAGTTGTGTGTGTTATCTGTGTGGTTGTGGTTGAGTGTGTAGTTGTGTGTGTGGGGGTGAGTGTATGGTTATGTGTGTGGTTGGGTGTGGTTGTGGTTGTGTGTGGTTGGGTGTGTATGGTTGTGTGTGTGGTTGAGTGTGTGCTTGTGTGTGTGGTTGTGTGTGTGGTTGTGATTGTGTGTGTGGTTATGTGTGTTGTTGTGGTTGTGTGTGGGTACAGTTGTGGGTGCGCGTGTGGTTGGGTGTGGTTGGGTGTAGTTATGTGTGTGGTTGTGTGTGGTTGTGTATGTGTGGTTGTGTGTGTGTGGTTGTGTGTGGTTGTGTGTGTGTGTGTGTGTGTGTGGTTGTATGTATGGTTGTGTGAGTGGATATGGTTGTGGGTGCGGTTATGGGTGGGGGTGCAGTTGTGGGTGTGTGGTTGTGGTTGTGTGTGTGGTTGTGTGGTTGGTTGTGTTTGTGTGTGTTGTGTGTGTGATTGTGTGTGTGATTGTGTGTGGTTGTGTGTGAGTGGTTGTGTATGGTTGTGTGTGTATGTGTGTGTGTGTGTGGTTGTGTGTGATTGTGTGTGTGGTATGGTTGTGTGTGTGAATGTGTGTGTGGTTGTGGTTGTGTATGTGGTTGTGGGTGTGGTTGTGTGTGTGTGGTTGTGTGTGTGGTTGTGGTTGTTTGTGTGGTTGAGTGGTTGTGTGTGGTGTTGTGGTTGTGTGTGTGTGGTTGTGTGTATGGTTGTGTATGTGGTTGTGGTTGTGTGTGGTTCTGAGTGTGGTTGTGTATGTGTGGTTGTGTGTGTGTGGGTGTGTTTGGTTGTATGTGGGTTGTTGTGTGTGAGTGTGTGGTTGTGGCTGTGTGTGTGGTTGTGTGTGTATGGTTGTGTGTGAGTGGTTGTGTGTGTGTGGTTGTGTGTGTGGTTGTGGTTGTGTGTGTGTATGGTTGTGTGTATGGTTGTGGTTGTGTGTATGGTTGTGGTTGTGTGTGTCTCTGTGTTTGTGGTTGTGTGTGGTTTTGTGTGTGTTGTGTGTGGTTGTGTGTGTGGTTGTGTGTGTGCGGTTGTGTTTGGTTGTGTGTGTGTATGTGTGTGTGTGTGGTTGTGTGTGTAGTTGTATGTGTGGTTGTGTGTGTGCGGTTGTGTGTGGTTGGTTGTATGTGTGTGTGTGTGTGGGTGTATGTATGGTTGTGGTTGTGTGTGGTTATGTGTGTGTATGGTTGTGTGTGTGGATGTGGATGTGGTTGTGTGTGTGGTTGTGTGTGTGTGTGTGGTTGTGTGTATGGTTGTGGTTGTGTGTATGGTTGTGGTTGTGTGTGTCTATGTGTTTGTGGTTGTGTGTGTGGTTGTGTGTGGTTTTGTGTGTGTTGTGTGTGGTTGTGTGTGTGGTTGTGTGTGTGCGGTTGTGTGTGGTTGTGTGTGTGTGGTTGTGTGTGTAGTTGTATGTGTGGTTGTGTGTGTGTGGTTGTGTGTGGTTGTGTGTGTGTGTGTGGTTGTGTGTATGGTTGTGGTTGTGTGTGGTTGTGTGTGTGTATGGTTGTGTGTGTGGATGTGTGTGTGGTTGTGCTTGTGTGTGTGGTTGTGTGTGGGTGTGGTTGTGGGTGCAGCTATGGTTGTGGGTGTGGGTGTGGATGTCTGGTTGGGTGTGGTTGTGGTTGTGGTTGTGTGTGTGGTTGTATGTGGTTGTGGTTGTGTGTGGTTGTATGTGTGTGGTTGTGTGTGGGTTGTTGTGTGTGTGTGTAGTTGTGGCTGTGTGTGTGGTTGTGTGTTTGGTTGTGTGTGTATGGTTGTGTGTGAGTGGTTGTGTGTGTGTGGTTGTGTGTGGTTATGGTTGTGTGTGTGTGATTGTGTGTATGGTTGTGGTTGTGTGTATGGTTGTGGTTATGTGTGTTGTTGTGTATGTGTGTGTTTGTGGTTGTGTGTGTGGTTGTGTGTGTGGTTTTGTGTGTGTTGTGTGTGTGGTTGTGTGTGTGGTTGTGTGTGTGTGGTTGTGTGTGTGTGTGTGTGTCGTTGTGTGTATGGTTGTGGTTGTGTATGGTTGTGTGTGTGTGTATGGTTGTTAGAAGGCGACCTCAGAGGGGCCCGGAGGGGGCCCTGACTGCCCTGAGACCCACCCTCGAAGTATCGTAGCCGGGCACTGGCGGGAGACTCCTCAGGGGAGGAACTTTGCTTCTAGGATCGTACACTCGGCACCACACGACAGAGAGACACCACATGAGGAGTTCTTAAGAGCAAATCTTTATCAGATCGAGTGGTAGGATCTTTATGATCAGCAAGGCAAAATATAGAGCGCGGGCTCACAAGGTCTTGGAGGGGGGTTAGGAGGTAGCGGGACAGTCTTTGGGGTTAGGAATCAAATGCAGGAGCGTACCCGGCGCACAGCTCACAATCCTCGAGCTGGGGGATACGCTTGTCATCGCGGGGTCCGGCGGGACCACGAGAGTCTGTGGGAGCTGCGAGTCACTCAGCAGGGTTCAAGCACAAGTTCGGAGGTCTTACGATCTTCAGGGAGCCGCGAGTCACTCAGCAGGGCTCAAGCACAAGTTCGGAGGTCTTACGATCTTCAGGGAGCCGCGAGTCACTCAGCAGGGCTCAAGCACAAGTTCGGAGGTCTTACGATCTTCAGGGAGCCGCGAGTCACTCAGCAGGGCTCAAGCACAAGTTCGGAGGTCTTACGATCTTCAGGGAGCCGCGAGTCACTCAGCAGGGCTCAGGTGTTTCCAAGGCGAATCTGCCGGACAGTCCCAGAGCACCCCTTGTTATAGGGCGACTCCTCTTTGATGTCCGGAGTCTGTGCAGGCAGGGGTCTTGTCACCTGGGGGGTCGCTTGTTGGGGTTTCCTGCCATTGTCCTTTGATCCTTCCAGGGCCGGGTCGGGAGGAGTCCCAGACACCCAGCAGGCATGGAGCCAGCCCTCGGGGAGGCCGGCAGGTCGATCGAAACCCCACCTTCCCAGGGAAGCACAGAGGTGTGATAGAAACTGCTCCTCCCTCTCTCATCCCAGGGGGAGCGCGATGTTCTCCAGCCGGAGTGGCGCCTCTAGGCCAGGGTCGCGCTGGGGCTGGGCGGCCATCTTGTTGCATGAAGTGGGCATGCGGGCCCGGTGTGGCCGAAAGGAGGAAGGCCACGGACGGGAAGTCCGGGTTGGGTGCGTGTGAGTTCGGGTGGGAAGAATCGGCTAGGCCGTGGGTTTGGGGGCTGGTGTGAGGTGCAGGGGTCAGGTCTAGCTATGTTACGAGGGCCGGGTCTAACAGTTGTGTGTGTGGATGTGTGTGTGGTTGTGTGTGTGGTTGTGTGTGTGCGGTTGTGTGTGGTTGTGTGTGTGTGTGTGGTTGTGTGTATGGTTGTGGTTGTGTGTGGTTGTGTGTGTGTATGGGTGTGTCTGTGGATGTGTGTGTGGTTGTGTGTGTGGTTGTGCTTGTGTGTGTGGTTGTGTGTGTGGTTGTGTGTGGGTGTGGTTGTGGGTGCGGCTGTGGTTGTGGGTGTGGGTGTGTGGTTGGGCGTGGTTGTGTGTGGTTGTGTGTGTGGTTGTATATGGTTGTGGTTGTGTGTAGTTCTGTGTGTGTGTGTTGGGTGTGTGTGGTTGTGTGTGGGTTGTTGTGTGTGAGTGTGGCTGTGGCTGTGTGTGTGGTTGTGTGTGTGGTTGTGTGTAGGAGAGTAGGGTCTGCTATCCTATGGTCACCCCAAATTTTTGCTTTTTGCTTCACTGGTTTTTGACATATTGAGGCTGTGGGCCTGCCAATCAGACCCCCAGCCTGCTGTTCTCTCTACTAAATTAAAACTATGCACCCTAGGTGCATAACCAATTGGAAGTGGATCACCCTGTCAGCCCCTGTACCAGTGTACACTAGGTACCCAGGGCATTGGTGTACCCAAGGCCTGCCAAGGGCTGCAGCATGTATTATGCCACCCCAGGCTTGGCCTAACAATCTGACACAACTGGCTGATCACTCAGCTGGGGTAAGTTGGTGTAATCACCTCTTACTTAGGTGTAGTATACCTATACCTAACCTTAAATGGGACACCTGGTAACCTATAAGTCACTCCTATGGCAGGCCTTAACAATCCTGAAGGCAGAGTGCTTGGTTCCATGTGAGATGGTGCTCTGGCATGAGCTGAGCCTGTCTGCAGTGGTCGGAACAACTTCCTTCTACTGTTTCCAGATATCGTCATACCATATACTCTTAAGTGCATTATGAACCTCGCGGTTAAATGCTATCTTTGGTTTGGCTTTATCAAAACATGTCGAGTAAGGTGTCATACGAATTGGAATACTAACCCCTCGCCAATTCTGGCGACGGGGTTAGCATTCCACCCTTCTAGAGGGACACGACATGTACAGTACCTGAAACCCGGGTAAAATCAGACATAGCCTCAGCTCCACAAAATGGATGCTGCCACCACAGACACAAGTCTGCCCTCCTGCTGCTGGGAGTCCTTCCAGCTTGGGAGGTGTGGACAAAGGGTTTCCTGCCAGGGGAGGTGCGTGCACCACCCCAGACAGGATTTTGTGTATTGGTCAGGTAGGGCTTGAAAGAAACCAGACATGCCTGTGGCTCACAAGGAGCCTCGGTGCATATGCCAGTTCAAACCGGTCCTGGGGCACACCAGTCCCGGGCCTGGGGCGAGCTGGACAAAGGATTGGGGGTGTAACCACCCCCCTTCCTGGTCCCACCCTTAGGGAGGGACCTAGCAGGTAGTCCGGCCCCTAGAATCCGCTTAAAGGTAGGAGCTGTGTCCTAAGACTTCAGACATCCTGGAATCAACTTGAAACTAAGAAGAAGACGGGAACTTCGACATTCTGCTGCACAGAAGACTGAAGAAAATCTCCCCTGTGGTCAGGGAGTGACCACCTTGCTAACGCAAGCACCATCCAGCGAATCACCGTCTGCTTTGCCGCCGCCTCCCGCCGGAGCCCGAGCCCAGAGACTGACAAGACCTGGACCTCCAGACCTCTCACCGCCCGATCCACAGTCCCTGAAAAGAGGAGACCCGTGGAGGCACCGAGATACGTGGAGCCAGCCATCTTGGAACGACTACGACAAGCTGACAAGTGCAACAACCGAGGCTCCCTCCAAGTTGTGCTTTGGGATCTGAGAAGCCCAACCCCCGAGCAGCATCTGCACCAAAGGTGAGCCCTCCAGCATCTCCACGATCTGCGTGGGGCCCTTCTGCATTTTGCCACTCGACGCGCCTAACCGGTTGCTGGCCCGCTGGCTAGTGGCCATCTTGGCGACGAACTCTATGAAATACACTGCTGGTCTGGTTGCTCCAGACTGGCCCTTGCTCCCCTCCAAAGGAGCAATCCCTCTGACCTTGCTGGTCAGAACCAACAGCTGATTTCCGAATCCTCCTACAATTGCTTTTGCCAAGGCTTGTTTGCTTCGATCAAGTCGCCGACACCGCCGACAGCGAGAGCCTGCGTGGGACAGCTCGTGAGCCGACTCCTGGACGTCGTCAACCTTCAGGGACCCCGTGGCTGCGGAGACAAGCTACCCCTCATCACCTGTTTGCACCCGACATCGCCTGGTACCCACCTGGTGCCACGCTGGTCACTGGCTAGTGACTGTGAACACTGTCCCCTCTGCTTACAGGTCTTCAACATCTCCGATCCACTCTTGGATCCACTGCATCTCTCCCGGACCGACCGCCTGCAGCATCTTTGTCTTCAAGCTCCACGGAACAGATAGAAGAAACCCGACGCACTTCGAGGCCTATGCACCCGCTTCCTGTGGGTGAGGTAAAGCTGGCACACCTGTGCCCAAGTGTAGTATTACATCTCTAGTGCCTGTGTTCCAAATCTTAAGTTCCTAGTCAACCCGGAAGATCTCCTTTGCAGTAACTTTGTACTTTTTACGCACCCATTGAAACCTATGGGAGCACGCGTGTGACTATTTGCTCTGCACACGCCACCCGTGGACCTCCTGGTCACTAACTGACGTTAGCTCCTTGTAGGCCCAGCGATTCTAGAGGCCCTAGGCCTTTTCCCTTTTCTGTTCGTGGTACTTATACCACTATTTTAGTATATGGTTTGAGTGGCCACCAGGGCCTATCCATATAACGTGCAACTTCTGTGTATTCTGTGATAATCTTGTTTGACGATTTGTGCTCCTGTGCTCATAAAGAGACTAGGGGTTACTTTGAGAAATAAATACATATATATTTTGAATATATATCTGTGTGGTGTCCTTTCATTGGTATAAAAGGGGGTTGCATTTGGTAAAACAGCTGGCTTAACACGCTTCACGAGTTTAGCCTCAAAGACTGCTTAGCCTACGCTACCACTAGGGCAGCTAGTCCGAAAAGGTTGACTTACAACCACACCATAAGGGTTGCTTGGTATGGTACAAGGTGATCACTTTAACTAGTGAGCATCATATACCAGGCCAACTTCTCACATTGGTGAGCAGCGGTTGGATTTGAGCTTGCTGTGTTTTACCATTGTAATCTCTTGGTTACCAATTGAAAGATCACATAGGTACCTGTAGGTACATATAAAACAAGATTAGATATACATAAGTTCTACTGAACTTAGTTGTTGTAGAGCAAAGGGAGTAGCACACCCTGACTACAACTACTAGATAGGTTTAGTAGGTAAACACAAGTGTAGGTAGATTGCAACACATCCACCCACACTTAAGAGCAATGGCCGGGGCAGAGGGGTCCACTGTACCCATCTCTGTTGAGAGTGACCCCCAGAGGGCAACATCCAGCTTTGCTACCCTTAATCAGAATGAGCTCAGGCATTTGGCAACTCTTAGAGGCCTTAAACAGCCCAAGAACCCAAACTCTGCTGAGCTCAGAGAGCTCTTACAGAATGATGAGAATCAGAGAGCACTCAAGAAAGCTTCCCAGTTAGCCCCCTTAGGGTCAGGAACAGGAGGCCCCCCTTCTGAAGATACTACAGAGGTACCCAGTTCCAATAGCCATCCCTTAGATGAGAACCATACTACAGGGGAGGAAAGTGGTGAGGATACAGAAAGTAGTGATGATGAAGGGAGAACTAGCCCAGTGCCAAGTATTATACTTGGCCCAGCTAAACTAAGGCTATTGGGGACTGACAATGGGTTCACCCCATTGGATCTCCCCAGTGGACTTAACACAGGGCTTGGGAGGCAAAGGAATCGCTCAGGTGACTCCAATGCTTCTCATGGCTCTAGAGGCTCTCAAGGTCACTCCAGGAAAAGGATGACCACCCCTCAGAGGAGGGAACATGAGGCCAGAATGCAGGAAGCCCAGCTGAGGATCAGGAAGCAGGAGCTAGAAGTAGCCCTGATGGAAGAAAAACTGAACAAGGCTAGGCAACCTAGAGAGAGTGGGTCTATACCCACTGGTGGCAGCATTGTCCCTAAGGACAAAGATAGGGTCTTTGACAATAGGAACCTGTCTAAGGTTGTGCCCCCCTACAAAAGTGGGGATGACATCCACAAATGGATAACTGCTCTTGAGAGAGCCTGCAAAGTACAGCAGGTTCCTGAAGACCAGTGGGCAGCAATCCTCTGGCTCTCCTTTGAAGGAAGAGGCAGAGACAGACTCCTCACTGTTAGAGAAGAGGATGTCAGAAACTACAGAGTCCTGAAGAGTGTTCTGGTAGATGGGTTAGGCTTAACCACTGAACAGTACAGGTTAATGTTCAGAGACACCCAAAAGACACAGACTCAGGACTGGTCTGAATATGTTGAATGTGCCACTAAGGCTTTGGAGGGTTGGTTGCTGGGAAGTAAGGTATCTGATTTTACAGGATTGTATAATTTGATGATGAGAGAACAGATTTTAAATAACTGTCAAAACCAGCAACTGCATCAACACTTGGTTGACTCTGATCTGACCTCTCCCCAAGAATTGGGAAAGAAGGCAGACAAATGGGTCAGAACCAGGGTTAAGCAAAAGAACCAGAACCAGGGCCAAGGGGGTGATCAGAAGAAAACAGACCAAAAGGGTGGAGATCAGAAACCTAAAGACCAGAAGTCTTCAACAGGGCCCCAAACTACTGCTAAGGAGGGTGGGTCCCAACAGTCCAAGAAGAAGAAAGAAGGTCAGAAGAAACCCTGGTGCAATCATTGTAAAAATACAACTCACTGGACTAGTGATTGCAAAAAGGGTGGAGCCCCCAACACTGTTGCCCCTAAGGCACCTGCTCCCAGTACTACTGTTAGCAGTGTTGGTCCCCAGACAAAGGGTGTAGTGGGAATCACTATGGGAACTGAAGGAGATTCTGACTTAGACAGAACCCTTACACAGGCAGTCTTGATCTGTGATGGGGACATTGATTTGTCCCTGACTGCGAGCCCCAGTAACCTGGGCAAGTACAGACAGACTCCTTTAATTAATGACAAAGTGGCTCAAGCCTACAGGGACACATGTGCCAGTGTCACTATGGTGACACCAGGCTTTGTGGACCCTGGACAGTACATACCAGGTGAGAACTACCTGGTGACCAATGCCAGCAATGCCACTACTTCACATAGTGTGGCAGTTGTTAACTTCTCATGGGGAGGGGTAACTGGCCTCAAAAGGGTTGTGGTTAGTGCAGACCTCCCAGTAGAATGTTTGTTGGGCAATGACCTAGAGAGTTCTCTATGGTCAGAAGTGGAGTACAGGACTCATGCAGAGATGTTAGGTATATCATCACATGTCCTTGCTGTGACCAGGTCACAGGCCAAAAAGTGCCTCACTGAACCTCAGGTCTTGGATCCTGGAACAATGGACCAAGCACCTACCAAGAAGAAGAACAGGAGGGTCAAGGCTGTGCCTTCCCCCCTGCCTCAGAGTGATGATCAGCCTTCCCAGGAAGCTGATCTAGAGGACCCTGAAGGAACTGTCCCTGAAGAGCTTGAACCTGATCAGGTTGAGTTTCTGGGGACAGGGGGACCTTCAAGGGCTGACTTGAGGCAGGCTCAGTTATCCTGTCCCTCTCCTGAACCCCTCAGACAGCTGGCTGCTGCTGAGGCTGCTGGGAATGCTCAAGGTACCCATAAAGTGTATTGGGATGAAGGGCTCCTTTATTCAGAGGCTAGAGACCCCAAGCCTGGTGCTACCAGGAGGTTGGTCATACCTCTGCAATTTAGGGGCTTCCTTCTTACCTTGGCCCATGACATTCCTTTAGCAGGACACTTAGGCCAGAACAAGACTTGGGACAGGCTTGTCCCTCACTTTCACTGGCCTCATATGAATGAAGATACAAAGGAGTTTTGTCGCTCCTGTGTCACCTGCCAAGCCAGTGGCAAATCAGGTGGCACAACAAAGGCCCCCCTAATACCACTACCTGTGGTGGGGGTCCCCTTTGAAAGAGTGGGAATAGACATAGTGGGTCCCATGGATCCTCCCACTGCATCTGGGCACAGATTTATACTGGTGGTAGTGGATCATGCCACCAGGTATCCAGAGGCAATTCCCCTTAGGACCACTACAGCACCTGTTGTGGCCAGGGCCCTGCTGGGAGTATTCTCCAGAGTGGGGTTTCCTAAGGAGGTAGTATCTGACAGAGGTACCAACTTTATGTCAGGATACTTGACAGCTATGTGGAAGGAATGTGGTGTCAACTACAAGTTCACCACCCCTTATCACCCACAATGCAATGGGCTTGTTGAGAGATTCAACAAGACCCTAAAGGGTATGATCAAAGGATTACCTGAAAAGCTCAGGCGAAGATGGGACATCCTTCTACCCTGCCTTCTGTTTGCTTACAGAGAGGTCCCACAAAAAGGAGTTGGCTACAGCCCCTTTGAATTGTTGTTTGGGCACCCTGTGAGAGGCCCACTGTGTTTGGTGAAGGAAGGATGGGAGTTACCTCTCAAAAAGCCTAAGCTAGACATAGTGGACTATGTACTTGGTCTCCGCTCCAGGATGGCTGAGTATATGGAGAAGGCACCCAAAAACCTTGAGGCAAGCCAGGCCTTACAGAAAGCTTGGCATGACCAAAAGGCTGTCTTGGTTGAGTATCAGCCAGGGCAGAAGGTATGGGTGTTGGAGCCAGTGGCCCCAGCAGCACTCCAAGACAAATGGTCTGGACCCCATACAATCCTGGAAAAGAAGGGAGAGGTCACCTACTTGGTGGACCTAGGAACTCCCAGGAGTCCCCACCGGGTACTCCATGTTAACAGGCTTAAAGCATATGTTGACAGGGCAGACATGTGCTTGCTCATGGCTACAGATGAGGGACAGGAGGAAGAGAGTGACCCTCTCCCAGACCTGTTGTCTCAGAACCCTGAAGATGGCTCAGTTGAAGGAGTGACCCTTGGAGGCAACCTCACTGCCCATCAGCAGACTGAATGTAGACAGGTTCTACAATCATTTTCACATATGTTTTCCTTGATACCTAGTCAAACTGACTGGTGTACCCATGTTGTGGACACTGGTGACAGTCTGCCTGTAAAGAACAAACTTTACAGACAACCTGACCACGTCAGGGACTGTATAAAGGCTGAGGTACATAAAATGCTGGAATTAGGTGTCATTGAACCCTCAGAGAGCCCCTGGGCTAGCCCAGTGGTTCTGGTCCCCAAACCTCACACCAAAGATGGCAAGAGAGAGATGAGGTTCTGTGTGGATTACAGAGGACTCAATGCTGTCACCAGGACAGATGCACACCCTATTCCAAGGGCAGATGAGCTCATAGACAAACTAGCTTCTGCAAAGTTTTTGAGCACATTTGACTTGACAGCTGGCTATTGGCAAATCAGATTAGCTGAGGAGTCTAAGGCCAAAACAGCATTCTCAACCCCAGGTGGGCATTATCAGTTTGTGGTGATGCCCTTTGGTCTGAAGAATGCACCTGCCACCTTCCAAAGGCTGGTGAACCAAGTCCTTACTGGGTTGGATGACTTTTGCGCAGCATATCTTGATGACATTGCTGTCTTTAGTTCCACCTGGGAGGATCACCTGATCCACCTGAAGAAGGCTCTTGAGGCTCTGCAAAGGGCCGGCCTCACTATCAAGGCTACTAAGTGCCAGATAGGGCAGAGTAAGGTTGTGTATTTGGGCCACCTTGTAGGTGGAGGCCAAGTTCAACCACTGGAGAGTAAGATACAATCCATCAAGGATTGGTCCCCTCCAACCACCCAGACTCAAGTTCGAGCTTTCTTGGGCTTGACTGGGTACTACAGGAAGTTTGTTAAGAACTGTGGGTCCATTGTGACTCCTCTTAATGATCTGACATCCAAGAAGATGCCCAAAAAGGTTCAGTGGACAGTAAGCTGTCAAAAGGCATTTGATGACCTGAAGGAGGCCATGTGCTCTGCACCTATCCTGAAAAGTCCTGACTACTCCAAAGAGTTTATTGTCCAAACAGATGCTTCTGAGTTGGGTGTGGGAGCTGTGCTGTCACAACTTAATGTAGATGGTCAAGACCAACCCATTGCTTTTATTAGCAGAAGGTTGACCCCCAGAGAGAAGAATTGGTCAGCTATTGAGAGGGAGGCCTTTGCTGTGGTGTGGGCCCTGAAGAAGCTGAGGCCATACTTGTTTGGCACTCACTTCAAGATTCAGACCGACCATAAGCCCCTCTTGTGGCTAAATCAGATGAAGGGTGAAAACCCCAAACTGCTTAGGTGGTCCATTTCCCTACAGGGGATGGACTTTACAGTGGAGCACCGGCCAGGTACTGACCATGGGAATGCAGATGGTCTCTCCAGGTACTTCCACTTAGGACATGAAGACGAGACTGGTCAAGGCTAGTTTAATGTCCCAGCGTTTGGGGGGGGGTTGTGTAGGAGAGTAGGGTCTGCTATCCTATGGTCACCCCAAATTTTTGCTTTTTGCTTCACTGGTTTTTGACATATTGAGGCTGTGGGCCTGCCAATCAGACCCCCAGCCTGCTGTTCTCTCTACTAAATTAAAACTATGCACCCTAGGTGCATAACCAATTGGAAGTGGATCACCCTGTCAGCCCCTGTACCAGTGTACACTAGGTACCCAGGGCATTGGTGTACCCAAGGCCTGCCAAGGGCTGCAGCATGCATTATGCCACCCCAGGCTTGGCCTAACAATCTGACACAACTGGCTGATCACTCAGCTGGGGTAAGTTGGTGTAATCACCTCTTACTTAGGTGTAGTATACCTATACCTAACCTTAAATGGGACACCTGGTAACCTATAAGTTACTCCTATGGCAGGCCTTAACAATCCTGAAGGCAGAGTGCTTGGTTCCATGTGAGATGGTGCTCTGGCATGAGCTGAGCCTGTCTGCAGTGGTCGGAACAACTTCCTTCTACTGTTTCCAGATATCGTCATACCATATACTCTTAAGTGCATTATGAACCTCGCGGTTAAATGCTATCTTTGGTTTGGCTTTATCAAAACATGTCGAGTAAGGTGTCATACGAATTGGAATACTAACCCCTCGCCAATTCTGGCGACGGGGTTAGCATTCCACCCTTCTAGAGGGACACGACATGTACAGTACCTGAAACCCGGGTAAAATCAGACATAGCCTCAGCTCCACAAAATGGATGCTGCCACCACAGACACAAGTCTGCCCTCCTGCTGCTGGGAGTCCTTCCAGCTTGGGAGGTGTGGACAAAGGGTTTCCTGCCAGGGGAGGTGCGTGCACCACCCCAGACAGGATTTTGTGTATTGGTCAGGTAGGGCTTGAAAGAAACCAGACATGCCTGTGGCTCACAAGGAGCCTCGGTGCATATGCCAGTTCAAACCGGTCCTGGGGCACACCAGTCCCGGGCCTGGGGCGAGCTGGACAAAGGATTGGGGGTGTAACCACCCCCCTTCCTGGTCCCACCCTTAGGGAGGGACCTAGCAGGTAGTCCGGCCCCTAGAATCCGCTTAAAGGTAGGAGCTGTGTCCTAAGACTTCAGACATCCTGGAATCAACTTGAAACTAAGAAGAAGACGGGAACTTCGACATTCTGCTGCACAGAAGACTGAAGAAAATCTCCCCTGTGGTCAGGGAGTGACCACCTTGCTAACGCAAGCACCATCCAGCGAATCACCGTCTGCTTTGCCGCCGCCTCCCGCCGGAGCCCGAGCCCAGAGACTGACAAGACCTGGACCTCCAGACCTCTCACCGCCCGATCCACAGTCCCTGAAAAGAGGAGACCCGTGGAGGCACCGAGATACGTGGAGCCAGCCATCTTGGAACGACTACGACAAGCTGACAAGTGCAACAACCGAGGCTCCCTCCAAGTTGTGCTTTGGGATCTGAGAAGCCCAACCCCCGAGCAGCATCTGCACCAAAGGTGAGCCCTCCAGCATCTCCACGATCTGCGTGGGGCCCTTCTGCATTTTGCCACTCGACGCGCCTAACCGGTTGCTGGCCCGCTGGCTAGTGGCCATCTTGGCGACGAACTCTATGAAATACACTGCTGGTCTGGTTGCTCCAGACTGGCCCTTGCTCCCCTCCAAAGGAGCAATCCCTCTGACCTTGCTGGTCAGAACCAACAGCTGATTTCCGAATCCTCCTACAATTGCTTTTGCCGAGGCTTGTTTGCTTCGATCAAGTCGCCGACACCGCCGACAGCGAGAGCCTGCGTGGGACAGCTCGTGAGCCGACTCCTGGACGTCGTCGACCTTCAGGGACCCCGTGGCTGCGGAGACAAGCTACCCCTCATCACCTGTTTGCACCCGACATCGCCTGGTACCCACCTGGTGCCACGCTGGTCACTGGCTAGTGACTGTGAACACTGTCCCCTCTGCTTACAGGTCTTCAACATCTCCGATCCACTCTTGGATCCACTGCATCTCTCCCGGACCGACCGCCTGCAGCATCTTTGTCTTCAAGCTCCACGGAACAGATAGAAGAAACCCGACGCACTTCGAGGCCTATGCACCCGCTTCCTGTGGGTGAGGTAAAGCTGGCACACCTGTGCCCAAGTGTAGTATTACATCTCTAGTGCCTGTGTTCCAAATCTTAAGTTCCTAGTCAACCCGGAAGATCTCCTTTGCAGTAACTTTGTACTTTTTACGCACCCATTGAAACCTATGGGAGCACGCGTGTGACTATTTGCTCTGCACACGCCACCCGTGGACCTCCTGGTCACTAACTGACGTTAGCTCCTTGTAGGCCCAGCGATTCTAGAGGCCCTAGGCCTTTTCCCTTTTCTGTTCGTGGTACTTATACCACTATTTTAGTATATGGTTTGAGTGGCCACCAGGGCCTATCCATATAACGTGCAACTTCTGTGTATTCTGTGATAATCTTGTTTGACGATTTGTGCTCCTGTGCTCATAAAGAGACTAGGGGTTACTTTGAGAAATAAATACATATATATTTTGAATATATATCTGTGTGGTGTCCTTTCATTGGTATAAAAGGGGGTTGCATTTGGTAAAACAGCTGGCTTAACACGCTTCACGAGTTTAGCCTCAAAGACTGCTTAGCCTACGCTACCACTAGGGCAGCTAGTCCGAAAAGGTTGACTTACAACCACACCATAAGGGTTGCTTGGCATGGTACAAGGTGATCACTTTAACTAGTGAGCATCATATACCAGGCCAACTTCTCACATTGTGTGTGTATGGTTGTGTGTGAGTGGTTGTGTGTGTGGTTGTGTGTGTGTGTTTAAGTGTGTGGTTGTGGTTGTGTGTGGTTGTGTGTATGGTTGTGGTTGTGTGTGTGGTTGTGTGTGTGTGTGTGTTTGTGGTTGTGTGTGTGGTTGTGTGTGTGGTTGTGGTGGTGGTTGTGGTTGTGTGTGTGGTTGTATGTGGTTGTGAGTGTGTGGTTGTGTGTGTGTGTGGTTGTGTGTGTGGTTGTGTGTGGTTGTGTGTGTGGTTGTGCGTGTGTGGTTGTATGTGTGGTTGTGGGTGTAGTTTTGGTTGTGTGTGTGGTTGTGTGTGTGGTTGTGTGTGTGTGGTTGTGTGTGTGTGGTTGTGTGTGTGTGGTTGTGTGTGTGGTTATGTGTGTTGTGTGTGTGGTTGTGTGTGTGGTTGTATGTGTTGTGTGTATGGTTGTGTGTGTAGTTGCAGTTGTGTGTGTAGTTGTGTGTGTGTGGTTGTGGTTGTGTGTTTTTGGTTGTGGTTGTGTGTGTGGTTGTGTGTGGTTGTGTGTGTTGTGTGTATGGTTGAGGTTGTGTGTGGGTGTGGTTGTGTGTGTGGTTGTGTGTGTGATTGGGTGTGATTGGGTGTATGGTTGTGTATGTGGTTGTGGTTGTGTGTATGGTTGTGTGGTTGTGTGTGGGTGGGTAGGTGTGGTTGTGTGTGTGGTTGGGTGTGGTTGTGTGTATGGTTTTATATGTGGTTGTGTGTGTGTGTGGTTGTGGGTGTTTTTGTGGTTGTGTGTGATTGCGTGTGTGGTTGTGTGCGGTTGTGTATGTGGTTGTGTGTGCATGGTTGTGTGTATGGTTGTGTGTGTTATGTGTGTGGTTGTGGTTGTGTGTGTGGTTGTGGTTGTGTGTGTGCTTGTGGTTGTGTGTGTATAAGGGTGGGTGTGTGTATGGTTGTGTGTGTGGTTGGGTATGGTTATGGTTGTGTGTGGTTGTGTGTGCATGGTTGTGTGTGGTTGTGTGTGTGGTTGTGATTGTGTGTGTGGTTGTGTGTGTGGTTGTGGTTGTGTGTGGGTGCAGTTGTGGGTACGGGTGTGGTTGTGGTTGTGTGTGTGGTTGTGTGTGTGTGGTTGTGTGAGTGGTTGTGTGTGTGGTTGTGTGTGGGTGTGTTTGTGTGTGTGGGTGTGGGTACAGTTGTGGGTGCGGATGCAGTTGTGGGTGTGGGTGTGGGTATTTGGTTGGGTGTGGTTGTGTATGTGGTTGTGTGTTTGTGGTTGTGTGTGGTTGGGGTTGTGTGTGTTGTGTGTGTGGTTATGTGTGTGGTTGTGTGTGTGCGGTTGTATGTGTGTGTGTGTGTGTGTGGTTGTGTGTATGGTTGTGGTTGTGTGTGGTTGTGTGTGTATGGTTGTGTGTGTGGATATGTGTGTGGTTGTGTGTGTTTGGTTGTGCTTGTGTGTGTGGTTGTGTGTGTGGTTGTGGTTGTGTGTGGATGTGGTTGTGGGTGCGGCTGTGGTTGTGGTTGTGTGTGGTTGTGTGTGTGTGGTTGTGTGTGGGTTGTGTGTGTGTGGTTGTGTGTGTGTGTGTGGTTGTGTGTGTGGTTGTGGTTGTGTGTGGGTGCAGTTGTGGGTACGGGTGTGGTTGTGTGTGTGGTTGTGTGTGTGGTTGTGTGTGTGGTTGTGTGTGGGTGTGTTTGTGTGTATGGGTGTGGGTGCAGTTGTGGGTGCGGATGCAGTTGTGGGTGTGGGTGTGTGGTTGGGTGTGGTTGTGTATGTGGTTGTGTGTGTGGTTGTGTGTGTGGTTGTGTGTGGTTGGGGTTGTGTGTGTTGTGTGTGTGGTTATGTGTGTGGTTGTGTGTGTGCAGTTATATGTGGTTGTGTATGTGGTTGTGTGTGTGTATGTGTGTGGTTGTGTGTATGGTTGTGGTTGTGTGTGGTTGTGTGTGTATGGTTGTGTGTGTGGATGTGTGTGTGGTTGTGTGTGTTTGGTTGTGCTTGTGTGTGTGGTTGTGTGTGTGGTTGTGGTTGTGTGTGGATATGGTTATGGGTGCAGCTGTGGTTGTGGGTGTGTGTGTGTGTGGATGTGTGGTTGGGTGTGGTTGGGTGTGGTTGTGTGTGTGGTTGTATGCAGTTGTGGTTGTGTGTGGTTGTGTGTGTGTGTGGTTGTGTGTGGGTTGTGTGTGTGTGTGGTTGTGTGTGAGTGGTTGTGTGTATGTGTGTGGTTGTGTGTGTGGTTGTGGTTGTGTGTGTGGGGTTGTGTGTGTTGTTGTGGTTGTGTGTGTGGTTGGGTTTGTGGTTGGGTGTGTTTGTGTGAGTGTGGTTGTGTGGATGGTTGTGGCTATGTGTGGTTGAGTGTGTGGTTGTGTGTGTGGTTGTGTGTGGTTGTGTATGTGTGGTTGTGTTTATGGTTGGATGTGGTTCTATGTGTGTGGTTGTGTGTGTGGTTGTGTGTGTGGTTGTGTGGTTGTGTGTGGTTGTATGTGTGTTTGTGTGTGTGGTTGTGTGTGTGGTTGTGGTGGTGGTTGTGGATGTGTGTGTGGTTGTGTGTGTGGTTGTATGTGGTTGTGAGTGTGTGGTTGTATGTGTGTGTGGTTGTGTGTGTGGTTGTGTGCAGTTGTGTGTGTGGTTGTGCGTGTGTGGTTGTATGTGTGGTTGTGGGTGTAGTTTTGGTTGTGGGTGTAGTTTTGGTTGTGTGTGTTGTTGTGTGTGTGGTTGTGTATGTGTGGTTGTGTGTGTGTGGTTGAGTGTGTGGTTATGTGTGTGGTTATGTGTGTTGTGTGTGTGGTTGTGTGTGTTGTGTGTGTGGTTGTATATGTAGTTGTGGTTGTGTGTGTAGTTGTGTGTGTGTGGTTGTGGTTGTGTGTTTTTGGTTGTGGTTGTGTGTGTGGTTGTGTGTGGTTATGTGTGTTGTGTGTATGGTTGTTGTTGTGTGTGCGTGTGGTTGTGTGTATGGTTGTGTGTGTGATTGGGTGTGATTGGGTGTATGGTTGTGTATGTGGTTGTGGTTATGTGTATGGTTGTGTGGTTGTGTGTGGGTGGGTAGGTGTGGTTGTGTGTGTGGTTGGGTGTGGTTGTGTGTGGTTGTGTGTGTGGTTTTATATGTTGTTGTGGGTGTTTTTGTGGTTGTGTGTGATTGTGTGTGCGGTTGTGTGCGGTTGTGTGTGTGTGGTTGTGTGTGTGGTTGTGTGTGCATGGTTGTGTGTATGGTTATGTGTGTTATGTGTGGTTGTGGTTGTGTGTGGTTGTGGTTGTGTGTGTGATTGTAGTTGTGTGTGTATGAGGGTGGGTGTGGGTGTGTGTATGGTTGTGTGTGTGGTTGGGTATGGTTATGGTTGTGTGTGGTTGTGTGTGTGCATGGTTGTGTGTGTGGTTGTGTGTGTGGTTGTGTGTGTGGTTGTGATTGTGTGTGTGGTTGTGTGTGTGGTTGTGGTTGTGTGTGGGTACAGTTGTGGGTACGGGTGTGGTTGTGGTTGTGTGTGTGGTTGTGTGTGGTTGTGTGTGTGTGTGGTTGTGTGTGTGGTTGTGTGTGGGTGTGGGTGCAGTTGTGGGTGCGGATGCAGTTGTGGGTGTGGGTGTGTGGTTGGGTGTGGTTGTGTATGTGGTTGTATGTTTGTGGTGGGGGGTGTATGGATGTATGTGTGGTTGGGTGTGGTTGTGATTGTGTTTGTGGTTGTGTGTGTGGCTGTGTGGTTATGTGTGGCTGTGGGCGTGGTTGTGTGTATGGTTGTGTGTGGTTGTGTGTGGTTGTGTGTGTGGTTGGGTGTGTGTGGTTGAGAGTGTGTGGTTGTGGTTGTGGGTGTGTTTGTGTGTGTGGTTATATGTGTGATTGTGTGTGTGGTTGTGTGTGCGTGGTTGTTTGTGTGGGTGTGTGTAGTTGTGTGAGTTATCTGTGTGGTTGTGGTTGAGTGTGTAGTTGTGTGTGTGTGGGTGTGTGTATGGTTGTGTGTGTGGTTGGGTGTGGTTGTGGTTGTGTGTGGTTGGGTGTGTATGGTTGTGTGTGTGGTTGAGTGTGTGCTTGTGTGTATAGTTGTGTGTGTGGTTGTGATTGTGTGTGTGGTTATGTGTGTTGTTGTGGTTGTGTGTGGGTACAGTTGTGGGTGACCGTGTGGTTGTGGGTGTGGGTGTGGATGTGTGGTTGGGTGTGGTTGGGTGTAGTTATGTGTGTGGTTGTGTGTGGTTGTGTATGTGTGGTTGTGTGTGTGTGGTTGTGTGTGGTTGTGTGTGTGTGTGTATGTGTGTGTGTGGTTGTATGTGTGGTTGTGTGAGTGGATATGGTTGTGGGTGCGGTTATGGGTGTGGGTGCAGTTGTGGGTGTGTGGTTGTGGTTGTGTGTGTGGTTGTGGTTGTGGTTGTGTGTGGTTGGTTGTGGTTGTGTGTGTTGTGTGTGTGGTTGTGTGTGTGATTGTGTGTGGTTGTGTGTGTGTGTGGTTGTGTATGGTTGTGTGTGTATATGTGTTTGTGTGTGGTTGTGGTTGTGTGTGATTGTGTGTGTTTAGTATGGTTGTGTGTGTGAATGTGTTTGTGGTTGTGGTTGTGTATGTGGTTGTGGGTGTGGTTGTATGTGTGTGGTTGTGTGTGTGGTTGTTTGTGTGGTTGAGTGGTTGTGTGCGGTTGTGTGGTTGTGGTTGTGTGTGTGTGGTTGTGTGTGGTTCTGAGGGTGGTTGTGTATGTGTGGTTGTGTGTGTGTGTGTGTGTGTGTGTGTGGTTGTGTGTGGGTTGTTGTGTGTGAGTGTGTGGTTGTGGCTGTGTGTGTGGTTGTGTGTGGTTGTGTGTGTATGGTTGTGTGTGAGTGGTTGTGTGTGTGTGGGGTTGTGTGTGTGGTTGTGGTTGTGTGTGTGTGTGGTTGTGTGTATGGTTGTAGTTGTGTGTATGGTTGTGGTTGTGTGTGTCTATGTGTTTGTGGTTGTGTGTGTGGTTGTGTGTGGTTTTGTGTGTGTTGTGTGTGGTTGTGTGTGTGTTGTGTGTGTGGTTGTGTGTGTGCGGTTGTGTTTGGTTGTGTGTGTGTGTGTGTGTGTGTGATTGTGTGTGTAGTTGTATGTGTGGTTGTGTGTGTGCGGTTGTGTGTGGTTGTATGTGGGTGTGTGTATGGTTGTGGTTGTGTGTGGTTATGTGTGTGTATGGTTGTGTGTGTGGATGTGTATGTGGTTGTGTGTGTGGTTGTGGTTGTGTGTGTGTGTGTGAGTGCGTATATCGTTGTGGCTGTGTGTGTCTATGTGTTTGTGGTTGTGTGTGTGGTTGTGTGTGGTTTTGTGTGTGTTGTGTGTGGTTGTGTGTGTGGTTGTGTGTGTGCGGTTGTGTGTGGGTGTGTGGGTGTGTGTGTGGTTGTGTGTGTAGTTGTATGTGTGGTTGTGTGTGTGCGGTTGTGTGTGGTTGTGTGTGTGTATGGTTGTGTGTATGGTTGTGTGTATGGTTGTGGTTGTGTGTGGTTGTGTGTGTGTATGGTTGTGTGTGTGGATGTGTGTGTGGTTGTGCTTGTGTGTGTGGTTGTGTGTGGTTGTGGTTGTGTGTGGTTGTGGGTGCAGCTATGGTTGTGGGTGTGGGTGTGGATGTCTGGTTGGGTGTGGTTGTGGTTGTGTGTGTGGTTGTATGTGGTTGTGGTTGTGTGTGGTTGTATGTGTGTGGTTGTGTGTGGGTTGTTGTGTGTGAGTGTGTAGTTGTGGCTGTGTGTGGTTGTGTGTGTGGTTGTGTGTGTATGGTTGTGTGTGAGTGGTTGTGTGTGTGTGTGGTTGTGTGTGGTTAGGGTTGTGTGTGTGTGGTTGTGTGTATGGTTGTGGTTGTGTGTATGGTTGTGGTTATGTGTGTTGTTGTGTGTGTGTGTTTGTGGTTGTGTGTGTGGTTGTGTGTGTGGTTTTGTGTGTGTTGTGTGTGTGGTTGTGTGTGGTTGTGTGTGTATGGTTGTGGTTGTGTGTGTGTGTATGGTTGTGTGTGTGGATGTGTGTGTGGTTGTGTGTGTGGTTGTGTGTGTGCGGTTGTGTGTGGTTGTGTGTGTGTGTGTGGTTGTGGTTGTGTGTGGTTGTGTGTATGTATGGTTGTGTCTGTGGATGTGTGTGTGGTTGTGTGTGTGGTTGTGCTTGTGTGTGTGGTTGTGTGTGTGGTTGTGGTTGTGTGTGGGTGTGGTTGTGGGTGCGGCTGTGGTTGTGGGTGTGTGGTTGGGCGTGGTTGTGTGTGGTTGTATGTGTGGTTGTATATGGTTGTGGTTGTGTGTAGTTCTGTGTGTGTGTGTTGGGTGTGTGTGGTTGTGTGTGGGTTGTTGTGTGTGAGTGTGGTTGTGGCTGTGTGTGTGGTTGTGTGTGTGGTTGTGTGTGTATGGTTGTGTGTGAGTGGTTGTGTGTGTGTGTGGTTGTGTGTGTGTGTTTATGTGTGTGGTTGTGGTTGTGTGTATGGTTTTGTGTGTGTGAGAAGTTGGCCTGGGATATGATGCTCACTAGTTAAAGTGATCACCTTGTACCATGCCAAGCAACCCTTATGGTGTGGTTGTAAGTCAACCTTTTCGGACTAGCTGCCCTAGTGGTAGCGTAGGCTAAGCAGTCTTTGAGGCTAAACTCGTGAAGCGTGTTAAGCCAGCTGTTTTACCAAATGCAACCCCCTTTTATACCAATGAAAGGACACCACACAGATATATATTCAAAATATATATGTATTTATTTCTCAAAGTAACCCCTAGTCTCTTTATGAGCACAGGAGCACAAATCGTCAAACAAGATTACAGTAGAATACACAGAAGTTGCACTTTATATGGATAGGCCCTGGTGGCCGCTCAAACCATATACTAAAATAGTGGTATAAGTACCACGAACAGAAAAGGGAAAAGGCCTAGGGCCTCTAGAATCGCTGGGCCTACAAGGAGCTAACTTCAGTTAGTGACCAGGAGGTCCACGGGTGGCGTGTGCAGAGCAAATAGTCACACGCGTGCTCCCATAGGTTTCAATGGGTGCGTAAAAAGTACAAAGTTACTGCAAAGAGGATCTTCCGGATGGACTAAGAACTCAAGATTTGGAACACAGGCACTAGAGATGTAATACTACATTTGGGCACAGGTGTGCCAGCTTTACCTCACCCACAGGAAGCGGGTGCATAGGCCTCGAAGTGCGTCGGGTTTCTTCTATCTGTTCCGTGGAGCTTGAAGACAAAGATGCTGCAGGCGGTCGGTCCGGGAGAGATGCAGTGGATCCAAGAGTGGATCGGAGATGTTGAAGACCTGTAAGCAGATGGGACAGTGTTCACAGTCACTAGCCAGTGACCAGCGTGGCACCAGGTGGGTACCAGGCAATGTCGGGTGCAAACAGGAAGAAAGGTGTAGCTTGTCTCTGCAGCCACGTGGTCCCTGGAGGTTGACGACGTCCAGGAGTCGGTTCACGAGCTGTCCCACGCAGGCTCTCGCTGTCGGCGGTGTCGGCGACTTGATCGAAGCAAACAAGCCTTGGCAAAAGAAATTGTTGTAGGAGATGAAATAAGCTGATGGTTCTGACCAGCATGGTCAGAAGGACTGCTCCTTTGGAGGGGAGCAAGGGCCAGTCTGGAGCAACCAGACCAGCAGTGTATTTTGTAAAGTTCGTCGCCAAGATGGCTACTAGCCAGCGGGCCAGCAACCGGTTAGGCGCGTCGAGTGGCAAAATGCAGAAGGGCCCCACGCAGATCGTGGAGATGCTGGAGGGCTCACCTTTGGTGCAGATGCTGCTCGAGGGTTGGGCTTCTCAGATCCCAAAGCACAACTTGGAGGGAGCCTCGGTTGTTGCACTTGTCAGCTTGTCATGGTCGTTTCAAGATGGCTGGCTCCACGTGTCTCGGTGCCTCCACGGGTCTCCTCTTTTCAGGGACTGTGGATCGGGCGGTGAGAGGTCTGGAGGTTCAGGTCTTGTCAGTCTCTGGGCTCGGAATCCGGCGGGAGGCGGCGGCAAAGCAGACGTTGATTCACTGGATGGTGCTTGCGTTAGCAAGGTGGTCACTCCCTGACCACAGGGGAGATTTCCTTCAGTCTTCTGTGCAGCAGAATGTCGAAGTTCCCGTCTTCTTCTTAGTTTCAAGTTGATTCCAGGATGTCTGAAGTCTTAGGACACAGCTCCTACCTTTAAGCGGATTCTAGGGGCCCGACTACCTGCTAGGTCCCTCCCTATGGGTGGGACCAGGAAGGGGGGTGGTTACACCCCCAATCCTTTGTCCAGCTCGCCCCAGGCCCGGGACTGGTGTGCCCCAGGACCGGTTTGAACTGGCATATGCACCGAGGCTCCTTGTGAGCCATAGGCATGTCTGGTTTCTTTCAAGCCCTACCTGACCAATACACAAAATCCTGTCTGGGGTGGTGCATGCACCTCCCCTGGCAGGAAACCCTTTGTCCACACCTCCCAAGCTGGAAGGACTCCCAGCAGCAGGAGGGCAGACTTGTGTCTGTGGTGGCAGCATCCATTTTGTGGAGCTGAGGCTATGTCTGATTTTACCCGGGTTTCAGGTACTGTACATGTCGTGTCCCTCTAGAAGGGTGGAATGCTAACCCCGTCGCCAGAATTGGCGAGGGGTTAGTATTCCAATTCGTATGACACCTTACTCGACATGTTTTGATAAAGCCAAACCAAAGTTAGCATTTAACCGCGAGGTTCATAATGCACCTAAGAGTATATGGTATGACGATATCTGGAAACAGTAGAAGGAAGTTGTTCCGACCACTGCAGACAGGCTCAGCTCATGCCAGAGCACCATCTCACATGGAACCAAGCACTCTGCCTTCAGGATTGTTAAGGCCTGCCATAGGAGTGACTTATAGGTTACCATGTGTCCCATTTAAGGTTAGGTATAGGTATACTACACCTAAGTAAGAGGTGATTACACCAACTTACCCCAGCTGAGTGATCAGCCAGTTGTGTCAAATTGTTAGGCCAAGCCTGGGGTGGCATAATACATGCTTCAGCCCCTGGCAGGCCTTGGGTACACCAATGCCCTGGGTACCTAGTGTACACTGGTACAGGGGCTGACAGGGTGATCCACTTCCAATTGGTTATGCACCTAGGGTGCATAGTTTTAATTTAGTAGAGAGAACAGCAGGCTGGGGGTCTGATTGGCAGGCCCACAGCCTCAATATGTCAAAAACCAGTGAAGCAAAAAGCAAAAATTTGGGGTGACCATAGGATAGCAGACCCTACTCTCCTACAGTGTGTGTGTGTGGTTGTGTGTGTGTGTGTGTGTTTGTGGTTGTGTGTGTGGTTGTGTGTATGGTTGGGTGTGTGTGGTTGTATATGGTTGTGGTTGTGTGTGGGTCTGTGTGTGTGTGTGTTGGGTGTGTGTGGGTTGTTGTGTGTGAGTGTGTGGTTGTGGCTGTGTGTGTGGTTATGTGTGTGGTTGTGTGTGTATGGTTGTGTGTGAGTGGTTGTGTGTGTGTGTGGTTTTGTGTGTGTGTGTGGTTGTGGTTGTGTGTGTGGTTTTGTGTGTGTGTGTGGTTGTGGTTGTGTGTGTGGTTGTGTGTGTATGGTTGTGTGTATGGTTGTGTATGTGTAGTTGGGTGTGTGGTTGGGTGTGTGGTTGGGTGTGTGGTTGGGTGTGTGCGGTTGGGTGTGGTTGAGTGTGTGGCTGTGTGTATGGTTGTGGTTGTGTGTGTGGTTGAGTGTGTGGTTGCGTGTGGTTGTGTGTGTTGTTTGTGTGGTTGTGGTTGTGTGTGTGGTTGTGGATGTGGTTGAGTGGCTGTAGGAAGGTGGATATCTGACTATGGTTACCCCCAAATTTTTGCCTAGTGTCTAGCTGGTTTTTCGACTTAGTTGGCCTGAGATCCTGCCATTCAGGCTCTCAGGCTATCTGCTCTCTCTGTAAAATGGACTCCATGTACCCTAGGTACATACCCAATTGGTTGGATCACCCTGTCAGCCCCTGTACCAGTGTACACTAGGTACCCAGGGCATTGGTGTATCCAAGGCCTGCCAGGGGCTGAAGCATGTATTATGCCACCCCAGGCTTGGCCTAACAATTTGACACAACTGGCTGATCACTCAGCTGGGGTAAGTTGGTGTAATCACCTCTTACTTAGGTGTAGTATACCTATACCTAACCTTAAATGGGACACCTGGTAACCTATAAGTCACTCCTATGGCAGGCCTTAACAATCCTGAAGGCAGAGTGCTTGGTTCCATGTGAGATGGTGCTCTGGCATGAGCTGAGCCTGTCTACAGTGGTCGGAACAACTTCCTTCTACTGTTTCCAGATATCGTCATACCATATACTCTTAAGTGCATTATGAACCTCGCGGTTAAATGCTATCTTTGGTTTGGCTTTATCAAAACATGTCGAGTAAGGTGTCATACGAATTGGAATACTAACCCCTCGCCAATTCTGGCGACGGGGTTAGCATACCACCCTTCTAGAGGGACACGACATGTACAGTGCCTGAAACCCGGGTAAAATCAGACATAGCCTCAGCTCCACAAAATGGATGCTGCCACCACAGACACAAGTCTGCCCTCCTGCTGCTGGGAGTCCTTCCAGCTTGGGAGGTGTGGACAAAGGGTTTCCTGCCAGGGGAGGTGCGTGCACCACCCCAGACAGGATTTTGTGTATTGGTCAGGTAGGGCTTGAAAGAAACCAGACATGCCTGTGGCTCACAAGGAGCCTCGGTGCATATGCCAGTTCAAACCGGTCCTGGGGCACACCAGTCCCGGGCCTGGGGCGAGCTGGACAAAGGATTGGGGGTGTAACCACCCCCCTTCCTGGTCCCACCCATAGGGAGGGACCTAGCAGGTAGTCCGGCCCCTAGAATCCGAATAAAGGTAGGAGCTGTGTCCTAAGACTTCAGACATCCTGGAATCAACTTGAAACTAAGAAGAAGACGGGAACTTCGACGCTCTGCCGCACAGAGGACTGAAGCCAATCTCCCCTGTGGTCAGGGAGTGACCACCTTGCTAACGCAAGCACCATCCAGCGAATCAACGTCTGCTTTGCCGCCGCCTCCCGCCGGAGCCCGAGCCCAGAGACTGACAAGACCTGGACCTCCAGACCTCTCACCGCCCGATCCACAGTCCCTGCAAAGAGGAGACCCGTGGAGGCACCGAGACACGTGGAGCCAGCCATCTTGAAACGACTACGACAAGCTGACCAGTGCAACAACCGAGGCTCCCTCCAAGTTGTGCTTTGGGTCCTGAGAAGCCCAACCCTCGAGCAGCATCTGCACCAAAGGTGAGCCCTCCAGCATCTCCACGATCTGCGTGGGGCCCTTCTGCATTTTGCCACTCGACGCGCCTAACCGGTTGCTGGCCCGCTGGCTAGTGGCCATCTTGGCGACGAAATCTACGACAAACACCGCTGGTCTGGTTGCTCCAGACTGGCCCTTGCTCCCCTCCAAAGGAGCCGTTCCTCTGACCTTGCTGGTCAGAACCATCAGCTTATCTCCTTGCCCACAACAATTGCTTTTGCCAAGGCTTGTTTGCTTCGATCAAGTCGCCGACACCGCCGACAGCGAGAGCCTGCGTGGGACAGCTCGTGACTCGACTCCTGGACGTCGTCGACCTTCAGGGACCACGTGGCTGCAGAGTCAAGCTACACCTTCCTTCCTGTTTGCACCCGACATCGCCTGGTACCCACCTGGTGCCACGCTGGTCACTGGCTAGTGACCGTGAACACTGTCCCCTCTGCTTACAGGTCTTCAACATCTCCGATCCACTCTTGGATCCACTGCATCTCTCCCGGACCGACCGCCTGCAGCATCTTTGTCTTCAAGCTCCACGGAACAGATAGAAGAAACCCGACGCACTTCGAGGCCTATGCACCCGCTTCCTGTGGGTGAGGTAAAGCTGGCACTCCGGTGCCCAAGTGTGGTATTACATCTCTAGTGCCTATGTTCCAAATCTTAAGTTCCTAGGTCATCCGGAAGATTCCTTTTGCAGTAACTTTGTACTTTTTACGCACCCATTGAAACCTATGGGAGCACGCGTGTGACTATTTGCTCTGCACACGCCACCCGTGGACCTCCTGGTCACTAACTGACGTTAGCTCCTTGTAGGCCCAGCGATTCTAGAGGCCCTAGGCCTTTTCCCTTTCCTGTTCGTGGTACTTATACCACTATTTTAGTATATGGTTCGAGTGGCCACCAGGGCCTATCCATATAAAGTGCAACTTCTGTGTATTCTGTGATAATCTTGTTTGACGATTTGTGCTCCTGTGCTCATAAAGAGACTAGGGGTTACTTTGAGAAATAAATACATATATATTTTGAATATATATCTGTGTGGTGTCCTTTCATTGGTATAAAAGGGGGTTGCATTTGGTAAAACAGCTGGCTTAACACGCTTCACGAGTTTAGCCTCAAAGACTGCTTAGCCTACGCTACCACTAGGGCAGCTAGTCCGAAAAGGTTGACTTACAACCACACCATAAGGGTTGCTTGGCATGGTACAAGGTGGTCACTAGAACTAGTGAACAGCATATACCAGGCCAACTTCTCACAGTGGCTGGGTGTGGTTATGTGTGCTTTGTGTATGGTTGGGTGTGTGGTTGTGGTTGTGTGTGTGGTTGTATGTGTTGTGTGTGTGATTGTGTGTGTGTTGTGTGTGTGTGTGGTTGTGTGTGGTTGTGTGTGTTGTGTGTATGGTTGTGGTTGTGTGTGTGAGTATGGTTGTGTGTGTGGTTGTGTGTGTGATTGGGTATGATTGTATGTATGGTTGTGTGTGTGTGATTGTGTATTTAGTTGTGGTGTGTGTATGGGTGTGTGGTTGTGTGTGTGTGTGGGTGTGGTTGTGGGTGTGTTTGTGGTTGTGTGTGTGGTTGTGGGTGTGGTTGTGTGTGTGGTTGTGTGTGGTTGTGTGTGTGTGGTTGTGTGTGTGGATGTGTGTCTGGTTGTGTGTCTGATTGTGTGTTTGGGTGTGTGTGTGGTTGTGTGTGTTATGTGTGTGGTTGTGGTTGTATGTGGTTGTGTGTGTGTGGTTGCGGTTGTGTGTGTAGGGGGTGTATGGATGTGTGTGTGGTTGGGTGTGGTTGGGTGTGTGGTTGTAGGTGAGGTTGTGGTTGTGTGTGTGTGGTTGTTTGTGTGGTTGTGTGTGTGTGGTTGTGTGTGTGTGGTTGTGTGTGGTTGTATGTGTGGTTATGTGTGTGGTTGTGGTTGTGTGTGGGGTTGTGTGTGGGTGGGTGTGGTTGTATGAGTGGTTGTGTGTGGTTGTGTGTGGTTGTGTGTGTGGTTGTGTGTGTGGTTGTGGTTGTGGGTGTGTTTGTGGTTGTGGGTGTGGTTGTGTGTGTGGTTGTGTGTGTGTGGTTGTGTGTGCGTCATTGTGTGTGTGGTTGTGTGTGTGGTTGTGTGTGTTATGTGTGTGGTTGTGGTTGAGTGTGTGGTTGTGGTTGTGTGTGTGTGTGGGTGTAGGTGTATGTATGGTTGTGTGTGTTGTTGTGGTTGTGTGTGGTTGTGTGTGTGGTTGTGGTTGAGTGTGTGGTTGTGGTTGTGTGTGTGTGGGTGTAGGTGTGTGTATGGTTGTGTGTGTGGTTGTGGTTGTGTGTGGTTGTGTGTGTATGGTTGTGTTGGTGCTTGTGTGTGTGCTTGTGTGTGTGCTTGTGTGTGTGGATGTGATTGTATATGTGGTTATGTATGTGGTTGTGGTTGTATGTGGGTGCAGTTGTGGGTGTGGTGTGGTTGTGGGGGGTGTGTGGATGTGTGGTTGGGTGTGGTTGGGTGTAGTTGTGTGCGTGGTTGTGTGTGTGTGGTTGTATGTAGCTGTGTGTGTGTGTGGTTGTATGTGTGTGTGTTTGTGGTTGTGTGTGTGTGGTTGTGTGTGTGGGTGTGGTTATGGGTGTGGTTGTGTGTGGTTGTGGTTGTGTTGTGTGTGGTTGTGTGTGTGGTTGTGTGTGTGTGGTTGTGTGTGGTTGTATGTGTATGTGTGTGTGTGGTTGAGTGTATGGTTGTGTGTGGTTGTGTGTGTGGGTATGGTTGTGTATGTGGATGTGTGTGTGGTTGTGTGTGTGGTTGTGGTTGTGTGTGTGGTTGTGGTTGTGTGTGTGGTTGTTGGTGTGGTTGTGTGTGGGTGCGGTTGTGGGTGCGGCTATGGTTGTGGGCGTGTGTGGATATGTGGTTGGGTGTGGGTGTGTGTGGTTGTGTGTGTGGTTGTGTGTGTGGTTGTGTGTGGTTGTATGTGCATGTGTGTATGTGGTTGTGTGTATGGTTGTGGTTGTGTGTGGTTCTGTGTGTGGGTATGATTGTGTATGTGGATGTGTGTGTGGTTGCGTGTATGATTGTGGTTGTGTGTGGTTGTGGGTGTGGTTGTGATTGTGTATGGGTGCGGTTGTGGGTGCGGCTGTGGTTGTGGGTGTGTGTGTGGATGTGTGCTTGGGTGTGGTTGGGTGTGGTTGTGTGTGTGGTTGTGTGTGGTTGTGGATGTGTGTGTGGTTGTGTGTGTGTGTGTGTGGTTGTGTGTAGGTGGTTGTGTGTGAGTGTGTGGCTGTGTGTGTGGTTGTGTGTGTGGTTGTGTATGTGTGGTTGCATGTGTGTGTTGTGTGTGTGTGAATGGGGGGGGTGAATGTGTGGTTGTGGTTGTGTGTGTGGTTGTGTGTGTGGTTGTGTGTGCTGTTGTGGTTGTGTGTGGTTGTGTGTATGGTTGTGTGTGTGGTTGTGTGTGTGGTTGTAGTTGTGTGTGTGGTTGTGTATGTGGTTGTGTGTGTGGTTGGTTGTGTGGTTGGGTATGTGCGGTTGTGTGTATGTGGTTGTGTGTATGGTTGTGGTTGTGTGTGGTCGTGTGTGTGGTTTTGTGTCTGGTTGAGTGTGTGGTTGTGTGTGTGATTGTGTGTGTGGTTTGTGTAGTTGTGGTTGTGGATGTGGTTGAGTGTTTGTGTGTGGTTGTGTGTGTTGTGTGTGTGGTTGTGTGTGTGGCTGTGCGTGTGGTTGGGTGTGTGGTTGGATGTGTGCAATTGGTTGTGGTTGTGTGTTTGTGGTTGTGTGTATGGTTGGGGTTGTGTGTGGTTGTGTGTGGTTGTGTGTGTGGTTGAGTGTGTGTAGTTGTGTGTGTGGTTGTGTGTGGTTGTGATTGTGTGTGTGGTTGGGTGTGTGATTGTGTGTGTGTGGTTGTTTGTGTGGTTGTGTGTGTGTGGTTGTGTGTGTGGCTGTGTGTGTGGTTGTATGCATTGTTGTGGTTGTGTGGTTGTGTATGGGTGTGGTTGTGTGTGTGGTTGGGTTTAGTTGTGTGTGGTTGTGTGTGTGGTTGTGTGTGTGTGGTTGTGGGTGTTTTTGTGGTTGTATGTGTGGTTGTGTGTGCGTGGTTGTGTGTGTGGTTGTGTGTGTGGTTGTGGGTGTTATGTGTGTGGTTGTGGTTGAGTGTGTGGTTGTGGTTGTGTGTGTGTGGGTGTGTGTATGGTTGTGTGTGTGGTTGGGTGTGGATGTGGTTGGGTGTGGTTGTTTATGTATGGTTGTGAGTGTGATTGTGTGTGTGGTTGTGTGTGGTTGTGTGTGTGTGTGGTTGTGTGAGTGGATATGGTTGTGGGTGCAGTTATGGGTGTGGGTGCAGTTGTGGGTGTGTGGTTTATGTGGTTGTGGTTGTGTGTGTTGTGTGTGTGGTTGTGTGTGTGGTTGTGTGTGTGGTTGTGAGTGGTCATGTGTGGTTGTGTGTGTATATGTGTGTGTGTGTGTGTGTGTGGTTGTGTGTATGGTTGTGGTTGTGTATGATTGTGTGTGTGGATATGGCTGTGTGTGTGGATGTGTGTGTGGTTGTGTGTGTGGTTGTAGTTGTAGTTGTGTGTGTGGTTGTGAGTGTGGTTGTGTTTGTGTGTGGTTGTGAGTGGATGTGTGTGATTGTATGTGTGGTTGTGTTTGTGTGGTTGTATGTGGTTGTGTGTGTGGTAGGTGTGTGGTTGGGTGTGCGTGGTTGTATGTGTGTTGTTGTGTGTATGGTTGTGGTTGTGTGTGGTTGTGTGTGTGTGGTTGAGTGTGTGGTTGTGTGTGTGGTTGTATGTGGTTTGTGTGGTTGTGTGTGTAGTTGTGGATGTGGTTGAGTGGTTGGGTGTGGTTGTGTGTGTTGTGTGTGGTTGTGTGTATGGCTGGGTGTGTGGTTGGGGTTGTGTGTGGATGTATGTGGTTGTGTATGTGGTTGTGTGTGTGGTTATGGTTGTGTGTGGTTGTGTGTATGGTTGGGTGTGTGGTTGGGTGTGTGCGGTTGTGTGTGGTTGTGTGTATGTGGTTGTGTGTATGGTTGTGGTTGTGTGTGGTCGTGTGTGTGGTTTTGTGTCTGGTTGAGTGTGTGGTTGTGTGTGTGATTGTGTGTGTGGTTTGTGTAGTTGTGGTTGTGGATGTGGTTGAGTGTTTGTGTGTGGTTGTGTATGTTGTGTGTGTGGTTGCGTGTGTGGCTGTGCGTGTGGTTGGGTGTGTGGTTGGATGTGTGCAGTTGGTTGTGGTTGTGTGTTTGTGGTTGTGTGTATGGTTGGGGTTGTGTGTGGTTGTGTGTGTGGTTGTGTGTGTGGTTGAGTGTGTGTGGTTGTGTGTGGTTGTGATTGTGTGTGTGGTTGGGTGTGTGATTGTGTGTATGTGGTTGTTTGTGTAGTTGTGTGTGTGGTTGTGTGTGTGGTTGTGTGCATTGTTGTGGTTGTGTGGTTGTGTATGGGTGTGGTTGTGTGTGTGGTTGGGTTTAGTTGTGTCTGGTTGTGTGTGTGGTTGTGTGTGTGTGGTTGTGGGTGTTTTTGTGGTTGTATGTGTGGTTGTGTGTGCATGGTTGTGTGTGTGGTCGTGTGTGTGGTTGTGGGTGTTATGTGTGTGGTTGTGGTTGAGTGTGTGGTTGTGGTTGTGTGTGTGTATGGTTGTGTGTGTGGTTGGGTGTGGTTGTGGTTGGGTGTGGTTGTTTATGTATGGTTGTGTGTGTGGTTGTGTGTGGTTGAGTGTGGTTGTGGTTGGGTGTGGTTGTTTATGTATGGTTGTGTGTATGGTTGTGGGTGTGATTGGGTGTGATTGGGTGTATGGTTGTGTATGTGGTTGTGTGTATGGTTGTGTGGTTGTGTGTGGGTGGGTAGGTGTGGTTGTGTGTGTGGTTGTGTGTGGTTGTGTGTGTGGTTTTATATGTGGTTGTGGGTGTTTTTGTGGTTGTGTGTGATTGTGTGTGCGGATGTGTGCGGTTGTGTGTGTGGTTGTGTGTGTGGTTGTGTGTGCATGGTTGTGTGTATGGTTGTGTGTGTTATGTGTGTTGTTGTGGTTGTGTGTGTGGTTGTGGTTGTGTGTGTGATTGTGGTTGTGTGTGTATGAGGGTGGGTGTGGGTGTGTGTATGGTTGTGTGTGTGGTTGGGTATGGTTATGGTTGTGTGTGGTTGTGTGTGTGTATGGTTGTGTGTGTGATTGGGTGTGATTGGGTGTATGGTTGTGTATGTGGTTGTGGTTGTGTGTATGGTTGTGTGGTTGTGTGTGTGGGTGTGGTTATGGGTGTGGTTGTGTGTGGTTGTGGTTGTGTGTGGTTGTGGTTGTGTTGTGTGTGGTTGTGTGTGGTTGTATGTGTATGTGTGTGTGTGGTTGAGTGTATGGTTGTGTGTGGTTGTGTGTGTGGGTATGGTTGTGTATGTGGATGTGTGTGTGGTTGTGTGTGTGGTTGTGGTTGTGTGTGTGGTTGTAGGTGTGGTTGTGTGTGGGTGCAGTTGTGGGTGCGGCTATGGTTGTGGGTGTGTGTGGATATGTGGTTGGGTGTGGTTGTGTCTGGTTGTGTGTGTGTGGTTGTGTGTGGTTGTATGTGCATGTGTGGTTGTGTGTATGGTTGTGGTTGTGTGTGGTTCTGTGTGTGGGTATGATTGTGTATGTGGATGTGTGTGTGGTTGCGTGTATGGTTGTGGTTGTGTGTGGTTGTTGGTGTGGTTGTGTATGGGTGCGGTTGTGGGTGCGGCTGTGGTTGTGGGTGTGTGTGTGGATGTGTGGTTGGGTGTGGTTGGGTGTGGTTGTGTGTGTGGTTGTGTGTGGTTATGGATGTGTGTGTGGTTGTGTGTGTGTGTGTGTGGTTGTGTGTAGGTGGTTGTGTGTGAGTGTGTGGCTGTGTGTGTGATTGTGTGTGTGGTTGTGTATGTGTGGTTGCATGTGTGTGTGTTGTGTGTGTGTGTGTGTGTGTGTGGGGGTGAATGTGTGGTTGTGGTTGTGTGTGTGTGGTTGTGTGTGTGGTTGTGTGTGCTGTTGTGGTTGTGCGTGGTTGTGTGTATGGTTGTGTGTATGGTTGTGTGTGTGGTTGTAGTTGTGTGTGTGGTTGTGTATGTGGTTGTGTGTGTGGTTGGTTGTGTGGTTGGGTATGTGCGGTTGTGTGTATGTGGTTGTGTGTATGGTTGTGGTTGTGTGTGGTCGTGTGTGTGGTTTTGTGTCTGGTTGAGTGTGTGGTTGTGTGTGTGATTTTGTGAGTGGTTTGTGTAGTTGTGGTTGTGGATGTGGTTGAGTGTTTGTGTGTGGTTGTGTATGTTGTGTGTGTGGGTGCGCGTGTGGCTGTGCGTGTGGTTGGGTGTGTGGTTGGATGTGTGCAGTTGGTTGTGGTTGTGTGTTTGTGGTTGTGTGTATGGTTGGGGTTGTGTGTGGTTGTGTGTGTGGTTGTGTGTGTGGTTGAGTGTGTGTGGTTGTGTGTGTGGTTATGTGTGGTTGTGATTGTGTGTGTGGTTGGGTGTGTGATTGTGTGTATGTGGTTGTTTGTGTAGTTGTGTGTGTGGTTGTGTGTGTGGTTGTGTGTGTGGTTGTGTGCATTGTTGTGGTTGTGTGGTTGTGTATGGGTGTGGTTGTGTGTGTGGTTGGGTTTAGTTGTGTGTGGTTGTGTGTGTGGTTGTGTGTGTGTGGTTGTGGGTGTTTTTGTGTGTGGTTGTGGTTGAGTGTGTGGTTGTGGTTGTGTGTGTGTATGGTTGTGTGTGTGGTTGGGTGTGGTTGTGGTTGGGTGTGGTTGTTTATGTATGGTTGTGTGTGTGGTTGTGTGTGTGGTTGTGTGTGGTTGGGTGTGGTTGTGGTTGGGTGTGGTTGTTTATGTATGGTTGTGTGTATGGTTGTGTGTGTGATTGGGTGTGATTGGGTGTATGGTTGTGTATGTGGTTGTGTGTATGGTTGTGTGGTTGTGTGTGGGTGGGTAGGTGTGGTTGTGTGTGTGGTTGTGTGTGGTTGTGTGTGTGGTTTTATATGTGGTTGTGGGTGTTTTTGTGGTTGTGTGTGATTGTGTGTGCGGATGTGTGCGGTTGTGTGTGTGGTTGTGTGTGTGGTTGTGTGTGCATGGTTGTGTGTATGGTTGTGTGTGTTATGTGTGTGGTTGTGGTTGTGTGTGTGGTTGTGGTTGTGTGTGTGATTGTGGTTGTGTGTGTATGAGGGTGGGTGTGTGTATGGTTGTGTGTGTGGTTGGGTATGGTTATGGTTGTGCGTGGTTGTGTGTGTGTATGGTTGTGTGTGTGATTGGGTGTGATTGGGTGTATGGTTGTGTATGTGGTTGTGGTTGTGTGTATGGTTGTGTGGTTGTGTGTGTGGGTGTGGTTATGGGTGTGGTTGTGTGTGGTTGTGGTTGTGTTGTGTGTGGTTGTGTGTGTGGTTGTGTGTGTGTGGTTGTGTGTGGTTGTATGTGTATGTGTGTGTGGTTGAGTGTATGGTTGTGTGTGGTTGTGTGTGTGCGTATGGTTGTGTATGTGGATGTGTGTGTGGTTGTGTGTGTGGTTGTGGTTGTGTGTGTGGTTGTAGGTGTGGTTGTGTGTGGGTGCAGTTGTGGGTGCGGCTATGGTTGTGGGTGTGTGTGGATATGTGGTTGGGTGTGGTTGTGTGTGGTTGTGTGTGTGGTTGTGTGTGTGTGGTTGTGTGTGGTTGTATATGCATGTGTATGTGTGGTTGTGTGTATGGTTGTGGTTGTGTGTGGTTCTGTGTGTGGGTATGATTGTGTATGTGGATGTGTGTGTGGTTGCGTGTATGGTTGTGGTTGTGTGTGGTTGTGGGTGTGGTTGTGTATGGGTGCGGTTGTGGGTGCGGCTGTGGTTGTGGGTGTGTGTGTGGATGTGTGGTTGGGTGTGGTTGTGTGTGTGGTTGTGTGTGGTTGTGGATGTGTGTGTGGTTGTGTGTGTGTGGTTGTGTGTAGGTGGTTGTGTGTGAGTGTGTGGCTGTGTGTGTGATTGTGTGTGTGGTTGTGTATGTGTGGTTGCATGTGTGTGTGTTGTGTGTGTGTGTGTGGGTGAATGTGTGGTTGTGGTTGTGTGTGTGGTTGTGTGTGTGGTTGTGTGTGCTGTTGTGGTTGTGTGTGGTTGTGTGTATGGTTGTGTGTATGGTTGTGTGTGTGGTTGTAGTTGTGTGTGTGGTTGTGTATGTGGTTGTGTGTATAGTTGGTTGTGTGGTTGGGTATGTGCGGTTGTGTGTATGGTTGTGGTTGTGTGTGGTCGTGTGTGTGGTTTTGTGTCTGGTTGAGTGTGTGGTTGTGTGTGTGATTTTGTGTGTGGTTTGTGTGGTTGTGGATGTGGTTGAGTGTTTGTGTGTGGTTGTGTATGTTGTGTGTGTGGTTGCACGTGTGGCTGTGCGTGTGGTTGGGTGTGTGGTTGGATGTGTGCAGTTGGTTGTGGTTGTGTGTTTGTGGTTGTGTGTATGGTTGGGGTTGTGTGTGGTTGTGTGTGTGGTTGTGTGTGTGGTTGAGTGTGTGTGGTTGAGTGTGTGTGGTTGAGTGTGTGTGGTTGTGATTGTGTGTGTGGTTGGGTGTGTGATTGTGTGTATGTGGTTGTTTGTGTAGTTGTGTGTGTGGTTGTGTGTGTGGTTGTGTGTGTGGTTGTGTGCATTGTTGTGGTTGTGTTGTTGTGTATGGGTGTGGTTGTGTGTGTGGTTGGGTTTAGTTGTGTGTGGTTGTGTGTGTGGTTGTGTGTGTGGTTGTGGGTGTTATGTGTGTGGTTGTGGTTGAGTGTGTGGTTGTGGTTGTGTGTGTGTGGGTGTGTGTATGGTTGTGTGTGTGGTTGGGTGTGGTTGTGGTTGGGTGTGGTTGTTTATGTATGGTTGTGTGTGTGGTTGTGTGTGTGGTTGTGTGTGGTTGTGTGTGTGTGGTTGTGTGAGTGGATATGGTTGTGGGTGCAGTTATGGGTGTGGGTGCAGTTGTGGGTGTGTGGTTTATGTGGTTGTGGTTGTGTGTGTGGTTGGTTGTGGTTGTGTGTGTTGTGTGTGTGGTTGTGTATGTGGTTGTGAGTGGTCATGTATGGTTGTGTGTGTATATGTGTGTGTGTGTGTGTGTGTGTGTGTGTGGTTGTGTGTATGGTTGTGGTTGTGTGTGATTGTGTGTGTGGATATGGCTGTGTGTGTGGATGTGTGTGTGGTTGTGTGTGTGGTTGTAGTTGTGTGTGTGGTTGTGAGTGTGGTTGTGTTTGTGTGTGGTTGTGAGTGGATGTGTGTGATTGTATGTGTGGTTGTGTTTGTGTGGTTGTATGTGGTTGTGTGTGTGGTAGGTGTGTGGTTGGGTGTGCGTGGTTGTGTGTGTGTTGTTGTGTGTATGGGTGTGGTTGTGTGTGGTTGTGTGTGTGTGGTTGAGTGTGTGGTTCTGTGTGTGGTTGTATGTGGTTTGTGTGGTTGTGGTTGTGTGTGTAGTTGTGGATGTGGTTGAGTGGTTGGGTGTGGTTGTGTGTGTTGTGTGTGGTTGTGTGTATGGCTGGGTGTGTGGTTTGGGTTGTGTGTGGATGTATGTGGTTGTGTATGTGGTTGTGTGTGTGGTTATGGTTGTGTGTGGTTGTGTGTGTGGTTGGGTGTGTGGTTGGGTGTGTGCGGTTGTGTGTGGTTGTGTGTGTGTGGTTGTGTGTATGGTTGTGGTTGTGTGTAGATGTGGATGTGGTTGAGTGGTTGGGTGTGGTTGTGTGTGTGGTTGTGTGTGTGGTTGGGTGTTTTGTGTGTGTGGTTGTTTGTATGGTTGTGGTTGTGTGTGGTTGAGTGTGTGGGGGGGGGGGGTGGGGGGGTGTATGGATGTGTGTGTGGTTGGGTGTGGTTGTGGTTGTGTGTGTGGCTGTGTGGTTGTGTGTGGCTGTGGGTGTGGTTGTGTGTATGGTTGTGTGTGGTTGTGTGTGTGGTTGGGTGTGTGTGGTTGAGAGTGTGTGGTTGTGGTTGTGGGTGTGTTTGTGTGTGTGGTTATGTATGTGGTTGTGTGTGTGGTTGTGTGTGCGTGGTTGTGTGTGTGGGTGGGTGTAGTTGTGTGTGTTATCTGTGTGGTTGTGGTTGAGTGTGTAGTTGTGTGTGTGGGTGTGTGTATGGTTGTGTGTGTGGTTGTGTTTGGTTGTGGTTGTGTGTGGTTGGGTGTGTATGGTTGTGTGTGTGGTTGTGTGTGTGCTTGTGTGTGTGGTTGTGTGTGTGGTTATGATTGTGTGTGTGGTTATGTGTGTTGTTGTGGTTGTGTGTGGGTATAGTTGTGGGTACGCGTGTGGGTGTGGGTGTGGATGTGTGGTTGGGTATGGTTGGGTGTAGTTATGTGTGTGGTTGTGTGTGGTTGTGTATGTATGGTTGTGTGTGTGTGGTTGTGTATGTGTGGTTGTGTGTGTGTGGTTGTGTGTGTGGTTGTGTGAGTGGATATGGTTGTGGGTGCGGTTATGGGTGTGGGTGTAGTTGTGGGTGTGTGGTTGTGGTTGTGTGTGTGGTTGTGGTTGTGTGTGTGGTTGGTTGTGGTTGTGTGTGTTGTGTGTGTGGTTGTGTGTGTGGTTGTGTGTGGTTGTGTGTGTGTGGTTGTGTATGGTTGTGTGTGTATATGTGTGTATGTGTGTGTGTGTGTGTGGTGTTATGTGATTGTGTTTGTGGTATGGTTGTGTGTGTGGATGTGTGTGTGGTTGTGGTTGTGTGTGTGGTTGTGGGTGTGGTTGTGTGTGTGTGGTTGTGTGTGTGGTTGTGGTTGTTTGTGTGGTTGCGTGGCTGTGTGTGGTTGTGTGGTTGTGGTTGTGTGTGTGTGGTTGTGAGTATGGTTGTGTGTGTTGTTGTTGTGTGTGGTTCTGAGTGTGGTTGTGTGTGTGTGTGTGTGGTTGTGGTTGTGTGTGTGGTTGTGGTTGTGTGTGTGGTTGGTTGTGGTTGTGTGTGTTGTGTGTGTGTGGTTGTGTTTGTGGTTGTGTGTGGTTGTGTGTGTGTGGTTGTGTATGGTTGTGTGTGTATATGTGTGTGTGTGTGTGTGTGTGGTTGTGTGTGATTGTGTTTGTGGTATGGTTGTGTGTGTGGATGTGTGTGTGGTTGTGGTTGTGTGTGTGGTTGTGTGTGTGGTTGTTTGTGTAGTTGAGTGGTTGTGTGTGGTTGTGTGGTTGTGGTTGTGTGTGTGTGGTTGTGTGTATGGTTGTGTGTGTGGTTGTGGTTGTGTGTGGTTCTGAGTGTGGTTGTGTGTGTGTGGTTGTGTGTGTGTGGTTGTGTGTGTGTGGTTGTGTGTGTGTGTGTGGTTGTGTGAGTGGATATGGTTGTGGGTGCGGTTATGGGTGTGGGTGCAGTTGTGGGTGTGTTGTTTATGTGGTTGTGGTTGTGTGTGTGGTTGGTTGTGGTTGTGTGTGTTGTGTGTGTGGTTGTGTGTGAGGTTGTGAGTGGTTGTGTGTGATTGTGTGTGTGGGTATGGCTGTGTGTGGTTGTGTGTATGGTTGTAGTTGTGTGGGTGGTTGTGGGTGTGGTTGTGTTTGTGTGTGGTTGTGAGTGGATGTGTGTGGTTGTATGTGTGGTTGTGTTTGTGTGGTTGTATGTGGTTATGTGTGTGGTAGGTGTGTGGTTGGGTGTGTGTGGTTGGGTGTGGTTGTGTGTGTGTTGTTGTGTGTATGGTTATGGTTGTGTGTGGTTGTGTGTGTGGTTGAGTGTGTGGTTGTGTGTTTGGTTGTATGTGGTTTGTGTGGTTGTGGTTGTGTGTGTAGTTGTGGATGTGGTTGAGTGGTTGGGTGTGGTTGTGTGTGTTGTGTGTGGTTGTGTGTGTGGTTGGGTGTGTGGTTGGGGTTCTGTGTGGATGTATGTGGTTGTGTATGTGGTTGTGTGTGTGTTTATGGTTGTGTGTGGTTGGGTGTGTGGTTGGGTGTGTGGTTGTGTGTGTGTGGTTGTGGGTGTGGTTGTGTGTGTGTGGTTGTGTGTGTGGTTGTGGTTGTTTGTGTGGTTGAGTGGCTGTGTGTGGTTGTGTGGTTGTGGTTGTGTGTGCGTGGTTGTGTGTATGGTTGTGTGTGTGGTTGTGGTTGTGTGTGGTTCTGAGTGTGGTTGTGTGTGTGTGATTGTGTGTGTGTGTGGTTGTGTGTGTGTGTGTGTGTGGTTGTGTGAGTGGATATGGTTGTGGGTGCGGGTATGGGTGTGGGTGCAGTTGTGGGTGTGTGGTTTATGTGGTTGTGGTTGTGGATGTGGTTGAGTGTTTGTGTGTGATTGTGTGTGTTGTGTGTGTTGTGTGTGTGGTTGCATGTGTGGCTGTGCGTGTGGTTGGGTGTGTGGTTGGATGTGTGCAGTTGGTTGTGGTTGTGTGTTTGTGGTTGTGTGTATGGTTGGGGTTGTGTGTGGTTGTGTGTGTGGTTGTGTGTGGTTGTGATTGTGTGTGTGGTTGGGTGTGTGATTGTGTGTGTGTGGTTGTTTGTGTGGTTATGTGTGTGTGGTTGTGTGTGTGGTTGTGTGTGTGGTTGTGTGCATTGTTGTGGTTGTGTGGTTGTGTATGGGTGTGGTTGTGTGTGTGGTTGGGTTTAGTTGTGTGTGGTTGTGTGTGTGGTTGTGTGTGTGTGGTTGTGGGTGTTTTTGTGGTTGTATGTGTGGTTGTGTGAGCGTGGTTGTGTGTGTGGTTGTGTGTGTGGTTGTGGGTGTTATGTGTGTGGTTGTGGTTGAGTGTGTGGTTGTGGTTGTGTGTGTGTGGGTGTGTGTATGGTTGTGTGTGTGGTTGAGTGTGGTTGTGGTTGGGTGTGGTTGTTTATGTATGGTTGTGTGTGGTTGTGTGTGTGTGTGTGGTTGTGTGTGTGGTTGTGTGAGTGGATATTGTTGTGGGTGCAGTTATGGGTGTGGGTGCAGTTGTGGGTGTGTGGTTTATGTGGTTGTGGTTGTGTGTGTGGTTGGTTGTGGTTGTGTGTGTTGTGTGTATGGTTGTGTGTGTGGTTGTGAGTGGTCATGTATGGTTGTGTGTGTATATGTGTGTGTGTGTGTGTGTTTGGTTGTGTATATGGTTGTGGTTGTGTGTGATTGTGTGTGTGGATATGGCTGTGTATGTGGATGTGTGTGTGGTTGTGTGTGTGGTTGTAGTTGTGTGTGTGGTTGTGTTTGTGTGTGGTTGTGAGTGGATGTGTGTGATTGTATGTGTGGTTGTGTTTGTGTGGTTGTATGTGGTTGTGTGTGTGGTAGGTGTGTGGTTGGGTGTGCGTGGTTGTGTGTGTGTTGTTGTGTGTATGGTTGTGGTTGTGTGTGGTTGTGTGTGTGTGGTTGAGTATGTGGTTGTGTGTGTGGTTGTATGTGGTTTGTGTGGTTGTGGTTGTGTGTGTAGTTGTGGATGTGGTTGAGTGGTTGGGTGTGGTTGTGTGTTGTGTGTGGTTGTGTGTATGGCTGGGTGTGTGGTTGGGGTTATGTGTGGATGTATGTGGTTGTGTATGTGGTTGTGTGTGTGGTTATGGTTGTGTGTGGTTGTGTGTGTGGTTGGGTGTGTGGTTGGGCGTGTGCAGTTGTGTGTGGTTGTGTGGTTGTGTGTATGGTTGTGGTTGTGTGTAGATGTGGATGTGGTTGAGTGGTTGGGTGTGGTTGTGTTTGTGGTTGTGTGTGTGGTTGGGTGTGAGCGGTTGGGTGTTTTGTGTGTGTAGTTGTTTGTATGGTTGTGGTTGTGTGTGGTTAAGTGTGTGGGGGGGTGGGGGTTGTATGGATGTGTGTGTGGTTGGGTGTGGTTGTGGTTGTGTTTATGGTTGTGTATGTGGCTGTGTGGTTGTGTGTGGCTGTGGGTGTGGTTGTGTGTATGGTTGTGTGTGGTTGTGTGTGGTTGGGTATGTGTGGTTGAGAGTGTGTGGTTGTGGTTGTGGGTGTGGTTGTGTGTGTGGTTATGTGTGTGGTTGTGTGTGTGGTTGTGTGTGTGTGGTTGTGTGTGTGGGTGTGTGTAGTTGTGTGTGTTATCTGTGTGGCTGTGGTTGAGTGTGTAGTTGTGTGTGTGTGGGTGTGTGTATGGTTGTGTGTGTGGTTGTGTGTGGTTGTGTGTGGTTGGGTGTGTATGGTTGTGTGTGTGGTTGTGTGTGTGGTTGTGTGTGTGGTTGTGATTGTGTGTGTGGTTATGTGTGTTGTTGTGGTTGTGTGTGGGTACAGTTGTGGGTGCGCGTGTGGTTGTGGGTGTGGGTGTGGATGTGTGGTTGGGTATGGTTGGGTGTAGTTATGTGTGTGGTTGTGTGTGGTTGTGTATGTATGGTTGTGTGTGTGTGGTTGTGTATGTGTGGTTGTGTGTGTGTGTGGTTGTGTGAGTGGATATGGTTGTGGGTGCGGTCATGGGTGTGGGTGCAGTTGTGGGTGTGTGGTTGTGGTTTTGTGTGTGGTTGTGGTTGTGTGTGTGGGTGGTTGTGGTTGTGTGTGTGTTGTGTGTGGTTGTGTTTGTGGTTGTGTGTGGTTGTGTGTGTGTGGTTGTGTATGGTTGTGTGTGTATATGTGTGTGTGTGTGTGGTGTTGTGTGATTGTGTTTGTGGTATGGTTGTGTGTGTGGATGTGTGTGTGGTTGTGGTTGTGTGTGTGGTTGTGGGTGTGGTTGTGTGTGTGTGGTTGTGTGTGTGGTTGTGGTTGTTTGTGTGGTTGAGTGGCTGTGTGTGGTTGTGTGGTTGTGGTTGTGTGTGTGTGGTTGTGAGTATGGTTGTGTGTGTTGTTGTGGTTGTATGTGGTTCTGAGTGTGGTTGTGTGTGTGTGTGGTTGTTGTTGTGTGTGTGGTTGGTTGTGGTTGTGTGTGTTGTGTGTGTGTGTGTGGTTGTGTTTGTGGTTGTGTGTGGTTGTGTGTGTGGTTGTGTATGGTTGTGTGTGTATATGTGTGTGTGTGTGGTTGTGTGTGATTGTGTTTGTGGTATGGTTGTGTGTGTGGATGTGTGTGTGGTTGTGGTTGTGTGTGTGGTTGTGTGTGTGGCTGTGTGTGTGGTTGAGTGGTTGTGTGTGGTTGTGTGGTTGTGGTTGTGTGTGTGTGGTTGTGCGTATGGTTGTGCGTATGGTTGTGTGTGTGGTTGTGGTTGTGTGTGGTTCTGAGTGTGGTTGTGTGTGTGTGGTTGTGTGTGTGTGTGTATGTGGTTGTGTGTGTGTGTGGTTGTGTGAGTGGATATGGTTGTGGGTGCAGTTATGGGTGTGGGTGCAGTTGTGGGTGTGTGGTTTATGTGGTTGTGGTTGTGTGTGTGGTTGGTTGTGGTTGTGTGTGTTGTGTGTGTGGTTGTGTGTGTGGTTGTGAGTGGTTATGTATGGTTGTGTGTGTATATGTGTGTGTGTGTGGTTGTGTGTATGGTTGTGGTTGTGTGTGATTGTGTGTGTGGGTATGGCTGTGTGTGTGGTTGTGTGTATGGTTGTAGTTGTGTGTGTGGTTGTGGGTGTGGTTGTGTTTGTGTGTGGTTGTGAGTGGATGTGTGTGGTTGTATGTGTGGTTGTGTTTGTGTAGTTGTATGTGGTTATGTGTGTGGTAGGTGTGTGGTTGGGTGTGTGTGGTTGTGTGTGGTTGTGTGTGTGTTGTTGTGTGTATGGTTGTGGTTGTGTGTGGTTGTGCGTGTGGTTGAGTGTGTGGTTGTGTGTGGGGTTGTGTGTGGTTTGTGTGGTTGTGGTTGTGTGTGTAGTTGTGGATGTGGTTGAGTGGTTGGGTGTGGTTGTGTGTGTTGTGTGTGGTTGTGTGTGTGGTTGGGTGTGTGGTTGGGGTTGTGTGTGGATATATGTGGTTGTGTATGTGGTTGTGTGTGTGTTTATGGTTGTGTGTGGTTGTGTGTGTGGTTGGGTGTGTGGTTGGGTGTGTGCGGTTGTGTGTGTGTGGTTGTGGGTGTGGTTGTGTGTGTGTGGTTGTGTGTGTGGTTGTGGTTGTTTGTGTGGTTGAGTGGTTGTGTGGTTGTGGTTGTGTGTGTGTGGTTGTGTGTATGGTTGTGTGTGTGGTTGTGGTTGTGTGTGGTTCTGAGTGTGGTTGTGTGTGTGTGATTGTGTGTGTGTGTGGTTGTGTGTGTGGTTGTGTGAGTGGATATGGTTGTGGGTGCGGGTATGGGTGTGGGTGCAGTTGTGGGTGTGTAATTTATGTGGTTGTGGTTGTGTGTGTGGTTGGTTGTGGTTGTGTGTGTTGTGTGTGTGGTTGTGTGTGTGGTTGTGAGTGGTTATATATGGTTGTGTGTGTATATGTGTGTGTGTGTGTGTGGTTGTGTGTATGGTTGTGGTTGTGTGTGATTGTGTGTGTGGGTATGGCTGTGTATGTGGATGTGTGTGTGGTTGTGTGTGTGGCTATAGTTGTGTGTGTGGTTGTGAGTGTGGTTGTGTTTGTTTGTGGTTGTGAGTGGATGTGTGTGGTTGTATGTGTGGTTGTGTTTGTGTGGTAGGTGTGTGGTTGGGTGTGCGTGGTTGTATGTGTGTGTTGTTGTGTGTATGGTTGTGGTTGTGTGTGGTTGTGTGTGTGGTTGAGTGTGTGGTTGTGTGTGTGTTGTATGTGGTTTGTGTGGTTGTGGTTCTGTGTGTAGTTGTGGATGTGGTTGAGTGGTTGGGTGTGGTTGGGTGTGTTGTGTGTGGTTGTGTGTGGTTGGGTGTGTGGTTGGGGTTGTGTGTGGATATATGTGGTTGTGTATGTGGTTGTGTGTGTGGTTGGGTGTGTGGTTGGGTGTGTGTGGTTGTGTGTGGTTGTATGTGTGTGGTTGTGTGTATGGTTGTGGTTGTGTGTAGATGTGGATGTGGTTGAGTGGTTGTGTGTGATTGAGTGTGTGTGGTTGTGTGAGTGGTTGGGTGTGAGCGGTTGGGTGTTTTTGTGTGTGTGGTTGTGTGTATGGTTGTGTGTGTTATGTGTGTGGTTGTGGTTGTGTGTGTGGTTGTGGTTGTGTGATTGTGGTTGGGTGTGTATGAGGGTGGGTGTGTGTATGGTTGTGTGTGTGGTTGGGTATGGTTATGGTTGTGTGTGGTTGTGTGTGTGCATGGTTGTGTGTGGTTGTGTGTGTGGTTGTGTGTGTGGTTGTGATTGTGTGTGTGGTTGTGTGTGTGGTTGTGGTTGTGTGTGGGTGCAGTTGTGGGTACGGGTGTGGTTGTGGTTGTGTGTGTGGTTTTGTGTGTGTGTGTGGTTGTGTGTGTGTGTGGTTGTGTGTGTGGTTGTGTGTGGGTGTGTTTGTGTGTGTGGGTGTGGGTGCAGTTGTGGGTGCGGATGCAGTTGTGGGTGTGGGTGTGGGTGTGTGGTTGGATGTGGTTATGTATGTGGTTGTGTGTTTGTGGTGGGGTGGGGGGTGTATGGATGCATGTGTGGTTGGGGGGGTTGTGATTGTGTTTGTGGTTGTGTGTGTGGCTGTGTGGTTGTGTGTGGCTGTGTGTGTGGATGTGTGGTTGGGTGTGGTTGGGTGTGGTTGTGTGTGTGGTTGTATGCGGTTGTGGTTGTGTGTGGTTGTGTGTGTGTGTGGTTGTGTGTGGGTTGTGTGTGTGTGGTTGTGTGTGAGTGGTTGTATATGTGTGTGTGGTTGTGTGTGTGGTTGTGGTTGTGTGTGTGTGGTTGTGTGTGTTGTTGTGGTTGTGTGTGTGGTTGGGTGTGTGGTTGGGTGTGTTTGTGTGAGTGTGGTTGTGTGGATGGTTGTGGCTGTGTGTGGTTGAGTGTGTGGTTGTGTGTGTGGTTGTGTGTGGTTGTGTATGTGTGGTTGTGTTTGTGGTTGGGTGTGGTTCTGTGTGTGTGGTTGTGTGTGTGGTTGTATGTGTGGTTGTGTGGTTGTGTGTGGTTGTATGTGTGGTTGTGTGTGTGTGGTTGTGTGTGTGGTTGTGGTGGTGGTTGTGGTTGTGTGTGTGGTTGTGTGTGTGGTTGTGTGCGGTTGTGTGTGTGGTTGTGCGTGTGGTTGTATGTGTGGTTGTGGGTGTAGTTTTGGTTGTGTGTGTTTTTGTGTGTGTGGTTGTGTGTGTGTGGTTGTGTGTGGTTATGTGTGTTGTGTGTGTGGTTGTGTGTGTGTTGTGTGTGTGGTTGTATGTGTAGTTATGGTTGTGTGTGTAGTTGTGTGTGTGTGGTTGTGATTGTGTGTTTTTGGTTATGGTTGTATGTGTGGTTGTGTGTGGTTGTGTGTGGTTGTGTGTGTTGTGTGTATGGTTGTGGTTGTGTGTGCGTGTGGTTGTGTGTATGGTTGTGTGTGTGATTGGGTATGATTGGGTGTATGGTTGTGTATGTGGTTGTGGTTGTGTGTATGGTTGTGTGGTTGTGTGTGGGTGGGTAGGTGTGGTTGTGTGTGTGGTTGGGTGTGGTTGTGTGTGGTGGTATGTGTGGTTTTATATGTGGTTGTGGGTGTTTTTGTGGTTGTGTGTGATTGTGTGTGCCATTGTGTGCGGTTGTGTGTGTGTGGTTGTGTGTGCATGGTTGTGTATGTTATGTGTGTGGTTGTGGTTGTGTGTGTGTTTGTGGTTGGGTGTTTGATTGTGGTTGTGTGTGTATGTGGGTGGGTGTGGGTGTGTGTATGGTTGTGTGTGTGGTTGGGTATGGTTAAGGTTGTGTGTGGTTGTGTGTGTGCATGGTTGTGTGTGTGGTTGTGTGTGTGGTTGTGTGTGTGGTTGTGATTGTGTGTGTGGTTGTGTGTGTGGTTGTGTGTGTGGTTGTGGTTGTGTGTGGGTGCAGTTGTGGGTACGGGTGTGGTTGTGGTTGTGTGTGTGTTTGTGTATGTGTGTGGTTGTGTGTGTGTGTGGTTGTGTGTGTGGGTGTGTTTGTGTGTGTGGGTGCAGTTGTGGGTGCAGATGCAGTTGTGGGTGTGGGTGTGTGGTTGGGTGTGGTTGTGTATGTGGTTGTGTGTTTGTGGTGGGGTGGGGGGTGTATGGATGTATGTGTGGTTGGGTGTGGTTGTGATTGTGTTTGTGGTTGTGTGTGTGGCTGTGTGGTTGTGTGTAGCTGTGGGTGTGGTTGTGTGTATGGTTGTGTGTGGTTGTGTGTGGTTGTGTGTGTGGTTGGGTGTGTGTGGTTGAGAGTGTGTGGTTGTGGTTGTGGGTGTGTTTGTGTGTGTGGTTATGTGTGTGATTGTGTGTGTGGTTGTGTGTGCGTGGTTGTGTGTGTGGGTGTGTGTAGTTGTGTGTGTTATCTGTGTGGTTGTGGTTGAGTGTGTAGTTGTGTGTGTGGGTGTGTGTATGGTTGTGTGTGTGGTTGGGTGTGGTTGTGGTTGGGTGTGGTTGGGTGTGTATGGTTGTGTGTGTGGTTGAGTGTGTGCTTGTGTATGTGGTTGTGTGTGTGGTTGTGATTGTGTGTGTGGTTGTGATTGTGTGTGTGGTTATGTGTGTTGTTGTGGTTGTGTGTGGGTACAGTTGTGGGTGCGCGTGTGGTTGTGGGTGTGGGTGTGGATGTGTGGTTGGGTGTGGTTGGGTGTAGTTATGTGTGGGGTTGTGTGGTTGTGTATGTGTGGTTGTGTGTGTGTGGTTGTGTGTGTGTGTGTGTGTGTGTGTGTGTGTGTGTGTGTGTGTGTGTGTGTGTGGTTGTATGTGTGGTTGTGTGAGTGGATATGGTTGTGGGTGCGGTTATGGGTGTGGGTGCAGTTGTGGGTGTGTGGTTGTGGTTGTGTGTGTGGTTGTGGTTGTGTGTGTGGTTGTGGTTGTGTGTGTTGTGTGTGTGGTTGTGTGTGTGATTGTGTGTGGTTGTGTGTGTGTGGTTGTGTATGGTTGTGTGTGTATATGTGTGTGTGGTTGTGGTTGTGTGTGATTGTGTGTGTGGTATGGTTATGTGTGTGAATGTGTGTGTGGTTGTGGTTGTGTATGTAGTTGTGGGTGTGGTTGTGTGTGTGTGGTTATGTGTGTGGTTGTGGTTGTTTGTTTGGTTGAGTGGTTGTGTGTGGTTGTGTGGTTGTGGTTGTGTGTGTGTGGTTGTGTGTATGGTTGTGTGTGTGGTTGTGGTTGTGTGTGGTTCTGAGTGTGGTTGTGTATATGTGGTTGTGTGTGTGTGTGTGTGTGTGGTTGTGTGTGGGTTGTTGTGTGTGAGTGTGTGGTTGTGGCTGTGTGTGTGGTTGTGTGTGGTTGTGTATATATGGTTGTGTGTGAGTGGTTGTGTGTATGTGTGGTTGTGTGTGTGGCTGTGGTTGTGTGTGTGTGTGGTTGTGTGTATGGTTGTGGTTGTGTGTATGGTTGTGGTTGTGTGTGTCTATGTGTTTGTGGTTGTGTGTGTGGTTTTGTGTGTATTGTGTGTGGTTGTGTGTGTGGTTGTGTGTGTGCAGTTGTGTTTGGTTGTGTGTGTGTGTGGGTGTGTGGTTGTGTGTGTAGTTGTATGTGTGGTTGTGTGTGTGCAGTTGTGTGTGGTTGTGTGTGTGTGTGTGTGGGTGTGTGTATGGTTGTGGTTGTGTGTGGTTATGTGTGTGTATGGTTGTGTGTGGATGTGTATGTGGTTGTGTGTGTGGTTGTGTTTGTGTGTGTGTGTGTGATTACGTGTATGGTTGTGGTTGTGTGTATGGTTGTGGTTGTGTGTGTCTATGTGTTTGTGGTTGTGTTTGTGTGTGGTTTTGTGTGTGTTGTGTGTGGTTGTGTGTGTGGTTGTGTGTGTGCAGTTGTGTGTGGTTGTGTGTGTGTGTGTATGTGTGTGGTTGTGTGTGTAGTTGTATGTGTGGTTGTGTGTGTGCGGTTGTGTGTGGTTGTGTGTGTGTGTGTGGTTGTGTGTATGGTTGTGTGTGGTTGTGTGTGTGTATGGTTGTGTGTGTGGATGTGTGTGTGGTTGTGCTTGTGTGTGTGGTCGTGTGTGGTTGTGGTTGTGTGTGGGTGATGTTGTGGGTGCAGCTATGGTTGTGGGTGTGGGTGTGGATGTCTGGTTGGGTGTGGTTGTGGTTGTGTGTGTGGTTGTATGTGGTTTTGGTTGTGTGTGGTTGTATGTGTGTGGTTGTGTGTGGGTTGTTGTGTGTGAGTGTGTAGTTGTGGCTGTGTGTGGTTGTGTGTGTGGTTGTGTGTGTATGGTTGTGTGTGAGTGGTTGTGTGTGTGTGTGGTTGTGTGTGTGGTTATGGTTGTGTGTGTGTGTGGTTGTGTGTATGGTTGTGGTTGTGTGTATGGTTGTGGTTATGTGTGTTGTTGTGTGTGTGTGTGTGTGTTTGTGGTTGTGTAAGTGGTTGTGTGTGTGGTTTTGTGTGTGTTGTGTGTGTGGTTGTGTGTGTGGTTGTGTGTGTGTGGTTGTGTGTGTGTGTCGTGTGTATGGTTGTGGTTGTGTATGATTGTGTGTGTGTATGGTTGTGTGTGTGGATGTGTGTGTGGTTGTGTGTGTGGTTGTGTGTGTGCAGTTGTGTGTGGTTGTGTGTGTGTGTGTGTGTGTGGTTGTATGTATGGTTGTGGTTGTGTGTGGTTTTGTGTGTGTATGGTTGTGTCTGTGGATGTGTGTGTGGTTGTGTGTGTGGTTGTGCTTGTGTGTGTGGTTGTGTGTGTGTGTGGTTGTGGGTGCGGTTGTGGTTGTGGGTGTGGGTGTGTGGTTGGGCGTGGTTGTGTGTGTTTGTATGTGTGGTTGTATATGGTTGTGGTTGTGTGTAGTTCTGTGTGTGTGTGTTGGGTGTGTGTGGTTGTGTGTGGGTTGTTGTGTGTGAGTGTGGTTGTGGCTGTGTGTGTGGTTGGGTGTGTGGTTGTGTATGTATGGTTGTGTGTGAGTGGTTGTGTGTGTGTGTTTGTGTGTGTGTGTTTGTGTGTGTGTTTGTGGTTGTGTGTGGTTGTGTGTATGGTTGTGGTTGTGTGTGTGGTTGTGTGTGTGTGTGTGGTTGTGGTTGTGTGTGTGGTTGTGTGTATGGTTGTGTGTGTGTGGTTGTATATGGTTGTGGTTGTGTGTGGTTCTGTGTGTGTGTGTTGGGTGTGTGTGGTTGTGTGTGGGTTTTTGTGTGAGTGTGTGGTTGTGGCTGTGTGTGTGGTTGTGTGTGTGGTTGTGTGTGTATGGTTGTGTGTGAGTGGTTGTGTGTGCGTGTGTGGTTTTGTGTGTGTGTGTGTGTGTGTGTGGTTGTGGTTGTGTGTGGTTGTGTGTGTATGGTTGTGTGTGTGGTTGTGTGTGTGGTTGTGTGTGTGGTTGGGTGTGTGGTTGGGTGTGTGGTTGGGTGTGTGCGGTTGGGTGTGGTTGAGTGTGTGGCTGTGTGTATGGTTGTGGTTGTGTGTGTGGTTGAGTGTGTGGTTGCATGTGGTTGTGTGTGTTGTTTGTGTGGTTGTGGTTGTGTGTGTGGTTGTGGATGTGGTTGAGTGGCTGGGTGTGGTTATGTGTGCTTTGTGTGTGGTTGGGTGTGTGGTTGTGGTTGTGTGTGTGGTTGTATGTGTTGTGTGTGTGGTTGTGTGTGTGTTGTGTGTGTGTGTGTGATTGTGTGTGGTTGTGTGTGTTGTGTGTATGGTTGTGGTTGTGTGTGTGAGTATGGTTGTGTGTGTGGTTGTGTGTGTGATTGGGTATGATTGTATGTATGGTTGTGTGTGTGTGATTGTGTATTTAGTTGTGGTGTGTGTATGGGTGTGTGGTTGTGTGTGGGTGTGGTTGTGGGTGTGTTTGTGGTTGTGTGTGTGGTTGTGGGTGTGGTTGTATGTGTGGTTGTGTGTGGTTGTGTGTGTGTGGTTGTGGGTGTGGTTGTGTGTGTGGTTGTGTGTGGCTGTGTGTGTGTGGTTGTGTGTGTGGATGTGTGTCTGGTTGTGTGTCTGATTGTGTGTTTGGGTGTGTGTGTGGTTGTGTGTGTTATGTGTGTGGTTGTGGTTGTATGTGGTTGTGTGTGTGTGGTTGCGGTTGTGTGTGTAGGGGGTGTATGGATGTGTGTGTGGTTGTGTGTGGTTGTGTGTGTGGTTGTATGTGAGGTTGTGGTTGAGTGTGTGTGGTTGTTTGTGTGGTTGTGTGTGTGTGTGGTTGTGTGTGGTTGTGTGTGGTTATGTGTGTGGTTGTGTGTGTGGGGTTGTGTGTGGGTGTGTGTGGTTGTATGAGTTGTTGGGTGTGGTTGTGTGTGTGTTTGTGTGTGGTTGTGGTTGTGGGTGTGTTTGTGGTTGTGGGTGTGGATGTGTGTGTGGTTGTGTGTGTGTGGTTGTGTGTGCGTCATTGTGTGTGTGGTTGTGTGTGTGGTTGTGTGTGTTATGTGTGTGGTTGTGGTTGAGTGTGTGGTTGTGGTTGTGTGTGTGTGGGTGTAGGTGTGTGTATGGTTGTGTGTGTGGTTGTGTGTGGTTGTGTGTGTGGTTGTGGTTGAGTGTGTGGTTGTGGTTGTGTGTGTGGGGGTATAGGTGTGTGTATGGTTGTGTGTGTGGTTGTGGTTGTGTGTGGTTGTGTGTGTATGGTTGTGTGTGTGCTTGTGTGTGTGCTTGTGTGTGTGCTTGTGTGTGTGGTTGTGATTGTATGTGTGGTTATGTATGTGGTTGTGGTTGTATGTGGGTGCAGTTGTGGGTGCGGTGTGGTTGGGGGGGGTGTGGATGTGTGGTTGGGTGTGGTTGGGTGTAGTTGTGTGTGTGGTTGTTTGTGGTTGTGTGTGTGTGGTTGTGTGTAGCTGTGTGTGTGTGGTTGTATGTGTGTGTGTGTGTGTGGTTGTGTGTGTGTGTGGTTGTGTGTGTGGGTGTGGTTATGGGTGTGGTTGTGTGTGGTTGTGGTTGTGTGTGTTGTGTGTGGTTGTGTGTGTGGTTGTGTGTGTGTGGTTGTGTGTGGTTGTATGTGTATGTGTGTGTGTGGTTGAGTGTATGGTTGTGTGTGGTTGTGTGTGTGGGTATGGTTGTGTATGTGGATGTGTGTGTGGTTGTGTGTGTGGTTGTGGTTGTGTGTGTGGTTGTAGGTGTGGTTGTGTGTGGGTGCGGTTGTGGGTGCAGCTATGGTTGTGGGTGTGTGTGGATATGTGGTTGGGTGCGGTTGTGTGTGGTTGTGTGTGTGGTTGTGTGTGTGGTTGTGTGTGGTTGTATCTGCATGTGTGTGTGTGGTTGTGTGTATGGTTGTGGTTGTGTGTGGTTCTGTGTGTGGGTATGATTGTGTATGTGGATGTGTGTGTGGTTGCGTGTATGGTTGTGGTTGTGTGTGTGGTTGTGTGTAGGTGGTTGTGTGTGTGTGTTGTGTGTGTGTGTGTGGGTGAATGTGTGGTTGTGGTTGTGTGTGGTTGTGTGTGTGGTTGTGTGTGCTGTTGTGGTTGTGTGTGGTTGTGTGTGTGGTTGTGTGTGTGGTTGTAGTTGTGTGTGTGGTTGTGTATGTGGTTGTGTGGTGTGTGGTTGGTTGTGTGGTTGGGTATGTGCGGTTGTGTGTATGTGGTTGTGTGTATGGTTGTGGTTGTGTGTGGTCGTGTGTGTGGTTTTGTGTCTGGTTGAGTGTGTGGTTATGTGTGTGATTGTGTGTGTGGTTTGTGTAGTTGTGGTTGTGGATGTGGTTGAGTGTTTGTGTGTGGTTTGTGTGTATTGTGTGTGTGGTTGTGTGTGTGGCTGTGCGTGTGGTTGGGTGTGTGGTTGGATGTGTGCAGTTGGTTGTGGTTGTGTGTTTGTGGTTGTGTGTATGGTTGGGGTTGTGTGTGGTTGTGTGTGTGGTTGTGTGTGTGGTTGAGTGTGTGTGGTTGTGTGTGGTTGTGATTGTGTGTGTGGTTGGGTGTGTGGTTGTGTGTGTGTGGTTGTTTGTGTGGTTGTGTGTGTGTGGTTGTGTGTGTGGTTGTGTGTGTGGTTGTGTGCATTGTTGTGGTTGTGTGGTTGTGTATGGGTGTAGTTGTGTGTGTGGTTGGGTTTAGTTGTGTGTGGTTGTGTGTGTGTGGTTGTGGGTGTTTATGTGGTTGTGTGTGTGGTTGTGTGTGCGTGGTTGTGTATGTGGTTGTGTGTGTGGTTGTGTGTGTTATGTGTGTGGTTGTGGTTGAGTGTGTGGTTATGGTTGTGTGTGTGGGGGTGTGTGTATGGTTGTGTGTGTGGTTGGGTGTGGTTGTGGTTGGTGTGGTTGTTTATGTATGGTTGTGTGTGTGGTTGTGTGTGTGCTTGTGTGTGTGGTTGTGTGTGTGGTTGTGATTGTGTGTGGTTATGTGTGTGATTATGGTTGTGTGTGGGTGCAGTTTAGGGTGCGTGTATGGTTGTGGGTGTTTGTGTGGATGAGTGGTTGGGTGTGGTTGGGTGTAGTTGTGTGTGTGGTTGTGTGTGTGTGTGGTTGTGTGTGGTTGTGTCTGTGGTTATGTGTGTGGTTGTGGTTGTGTGTGGGGGGTTGTGTGTGGTTGTATGAGTGGTTGGGTGTGGTTGTGTGTGGTTGTGTGTGTGATTGCGTGTGTGGTTGTGTGTGTGGTTGTGTGTGTGGTTGTGTGTGCATGGTCGTGTGTATGGTTGTGTGTGTTATGTGTGTGGTTGTGGTTGTGTGTGTGGTTGTGGTTGTGTGTGTGCTTGTGGTTGTGTGTGTATGAGGGTGGGTGTGGGTGTGTGTATGGTTGTGTGTGTGGTTGGGTATGGTTATGGTTATGTGTGGTTGTGTGTGCATGGTTGTGTGTGTGGTTGTGTGTGTGGTTGTGTGTGTGGTTGTGATTGTGTGTGTGGTTGTGTGTGTGGTTGTGGTTGTGTGTGGGTGCAGTTGTGGGTACGGGTGTGGTTGTGGTTGTGTGTGTGGTTGTGTGTGTGTGATTGTGTGTGTGTGTGGTTGTATGTGTGGGTGTGTTTGTGTGTGTGGGTGTGGGTACAGTTGTGGGTGCGGATGCAGTTGTGGGTGTGGGTATTTGGTTGGGTGTGGTTGTGTATGTGGTTGTGTGTTTGTGGTTGTGTGTGGTTGGGGTTGTGTGTGTTGTGTGTGTGGTTATGTATGTGGTTGTGTGTGTGTGGTTGTGTGTGGTTGTGTGTGTGTGTGTGTGTGTGGTTGTGTGTATGGTTGTGGTTGTGTGTGGTTGTGTGTGTATGGTTGTGTGTGTGGATGTGTGTGTGTTTGTGTGTGTTTGGTTGTGCTTGTGTATGTGGTTGTGTGTGTGGTTGTGGTTGTGTGTGGATGTGGTTGTGGTTGCAGCTGTGGTTGTGGGTGTGTGTGTGTAGATGTGTGGTTGGGTGTGGTTGGGTGTGGTTGTGTGTGTGGTTGTATGCGGTTGTGGTTGTGTGTGGTTGTGTGTGTGTGTGGTTGTGTGTGGGTTGTGTGTGTGTGGTTGTGTGTGAGTGGTTGTGTGTGTGTGTGTGGTTGTGTGTGTGGTTGTGTGTGGGTGCAGTTGTGGGTACGGGTGTGGTTGTGGGTACGGGTGTGGTTGTGTATGTGTGTGGTTGTGTGTGTGTGTGGTTGTGTGTGTGGTTGTGTGTGGGTGTGTTTGTGTGTATGGGTATGGGTGCAGTTGTGGGTGCGGATGCAGTTGTGGGTGTGGGTGTGGGTGTGTGGTTGGGTGTGGTTGTGTATGTGGTTGTGTGTTTGTGGTTGTGTGTGGTTGGGGTTGTGTGTGTTGTGTGTGTGCGGTTGTGTGTGGTTGTGTGTGTGCGGTTGTGTGTGGTTGTGTGTGTGTGTGTGGTTGTGTGTATGGTTGTGGTTGTGTGTGGTTGTGTGTATATGGTTGTGTGTGTGGATGTGAGTGTGGTTATGTGTGTTTGGTTGTGCTTGTGTGTGTGGTTGTGTGTGTGGTTGTGGTTGTGTGTGGATGTGGTTATGGGTGCGGCTGTGGTTGTGGGTGTGTGTGTGTGGATGTGTGGTTGGGTGTGGTTGGGTGTGGTTGTGTGTGTGGTTGTATGCGGTTGTGTGTGGTTGTGTGTGTGTGTGGTTGTGTGTGGGTTGTGTGTGTGTGGTTGTGTGTGTGTGGTTGTGTGTGTGGTTGTGGTTGTGTGTGTGTGGTTGTGTGTGTTGTTGTGGTTGTGTGTGTGGTTGGGTGTGTGGTTGGGTGTGTTTGTGTGAGTGTGGTTGTGTGGATGGTTGTGGCTGTGTGTGGTTGAGTGTGTGGTTGTGTGTGTGGTTGTGTGTGTGGTTGTGTGTGGTTGTGTATGTGTGGTTGTGTTTGTGGTTGGGTGTGGTTCTATGTGTGTGGTTGTGTGTGTGGTTGTGTGGCTGTGTGTGGTTGTGTGTGTGTGGTTGTGTGTGTGGTTATGTGTGTTGTGTGTGTGGTTGTGTGTGTGGTTGTGTGTGTTGTGTGTGTGGTTGTATGTGTAGTTGTGGTTGTGTGTGTAGTTGTGTGTGTGTGGTTGTGGTTGTGTGTTTTTGGTTATGGTTGTATGTGTGGTTGTGTGTGGTTGTGTGTGGTTGTGTGTGTTGTGTGTATGGTTGTGGTTGTGTGTGCGTGTGGTTGTGTGTATGGTTGTGTGTGTGATTGGGTATGATTGGGTGTATGGTTGTGTATGTGGTTGTGGTTGTGTGTATGGTTGTGTGGTTGTGTGTGGGTGGGTAGGTGTGGTTGTGTGTGTGGTTGTGTGTGTGGTTTTATATGTGGTTGTGGGTGTTTTTGTGGTTGTGTGTGATTGTGTGTGCCGTTGTGTGCGGTTGTGTGTGTGTGGTTGTGTGTGTGGTTGTGTGTGCATGGTTGTGTGTATGGTTGTGTATGTTATGTGTGTGGTTGTGGTTGTGTGTGTGTTTGTGGTTGGGTGTTTGATTGTGGTTGTGTGTGTATGTGGGTGGGTGTGGGTGTGTGTATGGTTGTGTGTGTGGTTGGGTATGGTTAAGGTTGTGTGTGGTTGTGTGTGTGCATGGTTGTGTGTGTGGTTGTGTGTGTGGTTGTGTGTGTGGTTGTGATTGTGTGTGTGGTTGTGTGTGTGGTTGTGTGTGTGGTTGTGGTTGTGTGTGGGTGCAGTTGTGGGTACGGGTGTGGTTGTGGTTGTGTGTGTGTTTGTGTGTGTGTGTGGTTGTGTGTGTGTGGTTGTGTGTGTGGGTGTGTTTGTGTGTGTGGGTGCAGTTGTGGGTGCAGATGCAGTTGTGGGTGTGGGTGTGGGTGTGTGGTTGGGTGTGGTTGTGTATGTGGTTGTGTGTTTGTGGTGGGGTGGGGGGTGTATGGATGTATGTGTGGTTGGGTGTGGTTGTGATTGTGTTTGTGGTTGTGTGTGTGGCTGTGTGGTTGTGTGTAGCTGTGGGTGTGGTTGTGTGTATGGTTGTGTGTGGTTGTGTGTGGTTGTGTGTGTGGTTGGGTGTGTGTGGTTGAGAGTGCGTGGTTGTGGTTGTGGTTGTGGGTGTGTTTGTGTGTGTGGTTATGTGTGTGATTGTGTGTGTGGTTGTGTGTGCGTGGTTGTGTGTGTGGGTGTGTGTAGTTGTGTGTGTTATCTGTGTGGTTGTGGTTGAGTGTGTAGTTGTGTGTGTGGGTGTGTATGGTTGTGTGTGTGATTGGGTGTGGTTGTGGTTGGGTGTGGTTGGGTGTGTATGGTTGTGTGTGTGGTTGAGTGTGTGCTTGTGTATGTGGTTGTGTGTGTGGTTGTGATTGTGTGTGTGGTTATGTGTGTTGTTGTGGTTGTGTGTGGGTACAGTTGTGGGTGCGCGTGTGGTTGTGGGTGTGGATGTGTGGTTGGGTGTGGTTGGGTGTAGTTATGTGTGGGGTTGTGTGTGGTTGTGTATGTGTGGTTGTGTGTGTGGTTGTGTGTGTGTGTGTGTGTGTGTGTGTGTGTGTGTGTGTGTGTGTGTGGTTGTATGTGTGGTTGTGTGAGTGGATATGGTTGTGGGTGCGGTTATGGGTGTGGGTGCAGTTGTGGGTGTGTGGTTGTGTGTGTGGTTGTGGTTGTGTGTGTGGTTGGTTGTGGTTGTGTGTGTTGTGTGTGTGGTTGTGTGTGTGATTGTGTGTGGTTGTGTGTGTGTGGTTGTGTATGGTTGTGTGTGTATATGTGTGTGTGTGTGGTTGTGGTTGTGTGTGATTGTGTGTGTGGTATGGTTATGTGTATGAATGTGTGTGTGGTTGTGGTTGTGTATGTAGTTGTGGGTGTGGTTGTGTGTGTGTGGTTATGTGTGTGGTTGTGGTTGTTTGTTTGGTTGAGTGGTTGTGTGTGGTTGTGTGGTTGTGGTTGTGTGTGTGTGGTTGTGTGTATGGTTGTGTGTGTGGTTGTGGTTGTGTGTGGTTCTGAGTGTGGTTGTGTATATGTGGTTGTGTGTGTGTGTGTGTGTGTGTGTGGTTGTGTGTGGGTTGTTGTGTGTGAGTGTGTGGTTGTGGCTGTGTGTGTGGTTGTGTGTGGTTGTGTATATATGGTTGTGTGTGAGTGGTTGTGTGTATGTGTGGTTGTGTGTGTGGCTGTGGTTGTGTGTGTGTGGTTGTGTATATGGTTGTGGTTGTGTGTATGGTTGTGGTTGTGTGTGTCTATGTGTTTGTGGTTGTGTGTGTGGTTGTGTGTGGTTTTGTGTGTGTTGTGTGTGGTTGTGTGTGTGGTTGTGTGTGTGCAGTTGTGTTTGGTTGTGTGTGTGTGTGTATGTGTGTGGTTGTGTGTGTAGTTGTATGTGTGGTTGTGTGTGTGCGGTTGTGTGTGGTTGTGTGTGTGTGTGTGGGTGTGTGTATGGTTGTGGTTGTGTGTGGTTATGTGTGTGTATGGTTGTGTGTGGATGTGTATGTGGTTGTGTGTGTGGTTGTGGTTGTGTGTGTGTGATTACGTGTATGGTTGTGGTTGTGTGTATGGTTGTGGTTGTGTGTGTCTATGTGTTTGTGGTTGTGTTTGTGTGTGGTTTTGTGTGTGTTGTGTGTGGTTGTGTGTGTGGTTGTGTGTGTGCAGTTGTGTGTGGTTGTGTGTGTGTGTGTGTATGTGTGTGGTTGTGTGTGTAGTTGTATGTGTGGTTGTGTGTGTGCGGTTGTGTGTGGTTGTGTGTGTGTGTGTGTGTGTGTGTGTGTGTGGTTGTGTGTATGGTTGTGTGTGGTTGTGTGTGTGTATGGTTGTGTGTGTGGATGTGTGTGTGGTTGTGCTTGTGTGTGTGGTCGTGTGTGGTTGTGGTTGTGTGTGGATGTGGTTGTGGGTGCAGCTATGGTTGTGGGTGTGGGTGTGGATGTCTGGTTGTGTGTGGTTGTGGTTGTGTGTGTGGTTGTATGTGGTTTTGGTTGTGTGTGGTTGTATGTGTGTGGTTGTGTGTGGGTTGTTGTGTGTGAGTGTGTAGTTGTGGCTGTGTGTGTGGTTGTGTGTGTGGTTGTGTGTGTATGGTTGTGTGTGAGTGGTTGTGTGTGTGTGTGGTTGTGTGTGTGGTTATGGTTGTGTGTGTGTGGTTGTGTGTATGGTTGTGGTTGTGTGTATGGTTGTGGTTATGTGTGTTGTTGTGTGTGTGTGTGTTTGTGGTTGTGTAAGTGGTTGTGTGTGAGGTTTTGTGTGTGTTGTGTGTGTGGTTGTGTGTGTGGTTGTGTGTGTGTGGTTGTGTGTGTGAGTCGTATGTATGGTTGTGGTTGTGTATGATTGTGTGTGTGTGTATGGTTGTGTGTGTGGATGTGTGTGTGGTTGTGTGTGTGGTTGTGTGTGTGCAGTTGTGTGTGGTTGTGTGTGTGTGTGTGTGTGTGTGGTTGTATGTATGGTTGTGGTTGTGTGTGGTTTGTGTGTGTATGGTTGTGTCTGTGGATGTGTGTGGTTGTGTGTGTGGTTGTGCTTGTGTGTGTGGTTGTGTGTGTGGTTGTGGTTGTGTGTGGGTGTGGTTGTGGGTGTGGCTGTGGTTGTGGGTGTGGGTGTGTGGTTGGGCGTGGTTGTGTGTGGTTGTATGTGTGGTTGTATATGGTTGTGGTTGTGTGTAGTTCTGTGTGTGTGTGTTGGGTGTGTGTGGTTGTGTGTGGGTTGTTGTGTGTGAGTGTGGTTGTGGCTGTGTGTGTGGTTGGGTGTGTGGTTGTGTATGTATGGTTGTGTGTGAGTGGTTGTGTGTGTGTGTTTGTGTGTGTGTGTTTATGTGTGTGGTTGTGGTTGTGTGTGGTTGTGTGTATGGTTGTGGTTGTGTGTGTGGTTGTGTGTGTGTGTGTGTTTGTGGTTGTGTGTGTGGTTGTGTGTATGGTTGTGTGTGTGTGGTTGTATATGGTTGTGGTTGTGTGTGGTTCTGTGTGTGTGTGTTGGGTGTGTGTGGTTGTGTGTGGGTTTTTGTGTGGGAGTGTGTGGTTGTGGCTGTGTGTGTGGTTGTGTGTGTGGTTGTGTGTGTATGGTTGTGTGTGAGTGGTTGTGTGTGTGTGTGTGGTTTTGTGTGTGTGTGTGTGGTTGTGGTTGTGTGTGTGGTTGTGTGTGTATGGTTGTGTGTGTGGTTGTGTGTGTGGTTGTGTGTGTGTGGTTGGGTGTGTTGTTGGGTGTGTGGTTGGGTGTGTGGTTGGGTGTGTGCGGTTGGGTGTGGTTGAGTGTGTGGCTGTGTGTATGGTTGTGGTTGTGTGTGTGGTTGAGTGTGTGGTTGCATGTGGTTGTGTGTGTTGTTTGTGTGGTTGTGGTTGTGTGTGTGGTTGTGGATGTGGTTGAGTGGCTGGGTGTGGTTATGTGTGCTTTGTGTGTGGTTGGGTGTGTGGTTGTGGTTGTGTGTGTGGTTGTATGTGTTGTGTGTGTGGTTGTGTGTGTGTTGTGTGTGTGTGTGATTGTGTGTGGTTGTGTGTGTTGTGTGTATGGTTGTGGTTGTGTGTGTGAGTATGGTTGTGTGTGTGGTTGTGTGTGTGATTGGATATGATTGTATGTATGGTTGTGTGTGTGTGATTGTGTATTTAGTTGTGGTGTGTGTATGGGTGTGTGGTTGTGTGTGGGTGTGGTTGTGGGTGTGTTTGTGGTTGTGTGTGTGGTTGTGGGTGTGGTTGTATGTGTGGTTGTGTGTGGTTGTGTGTGTGTGGTTGTGGGTGTGGTTGTGTGTGGCTGTGTGTGTGGTTGTGTGTGTGGATGTGTGTCTGGTTGTGTGTCTGATTGTGTGTTTGGGTGTGTGTGTGGTTGTATGTGTTATGTGTCTGGTTGTGGTTGTATGTGGTTGTGTGTGTGGTTGTGGTTGTGTGTGTAGGGGGTGTATGGATGTGTGTGTGGTTGGGTGTGGTTGTGTGTGTGGTTGTATGTGAGGTTGTGGTTGAGTGTGTGTGGTTGTTTGTGTGGTTGTGTGTGTGTGTGTGGTTGTGTGTGGTTGTGTGTGTGGTTATGTGTGTGGTTGTGTGTGTGGGGTTGTGTGTGGGTGTGTGTGGTTGTATGAGTGGTTGGGTGTGGTTGTGTGTGGTTGTGTGTGTGTTTGTGTGTGGTTGTGGTTGTGGGTGTGTTTGTGGTTGTGGGTGTGGATGTGTGTGTGGTTGTGTGTGTGTGGTTGTGTGTGCGTCATTGTGTGTGTGGTTGTGTGTGTGGTTGTGTGTGTTATGTGTGTGGTTGTGGTTGAGTGTGTGGTTGTGGTTGTGTGTGTGTGGGTGTAGGTGTGTGTATGGTTGTGTGTGTGGTTGTGGTTGTGTGTGGTTGTGTGTGTGGTTGTGGTTGTGGTTGAGTGTGTGGTTGTGGTTGTGTGTGTGGGGGTATAGGTGTGTGTATGGTTGTGTGTGTGGTTGTGGTTGTGTATGGTTGTGTGTGGTTGTGTGTGTGCTTGTGTGTGTGCTTGTGTGTGTGGTTGTGATTGTATGTGTGGTTATGTATGTGGTTGTGGTTGTATGTGGGTGCAGTTGTGGGTGTGGTGTGGTTGGGGGGGGTGTGGATATGTGGTTGGGTGTGGTTGGGTGTAGTTGTGTGTGTGGTTGTTTGTGGTTGTGTGTGTGTGGTTGTGTGTAGCTGTGTGTGTGTGGTTGTATGTGTGTGTGTGTGTGTGTGGTTGTGTGTGTGGGTGGTTGTGTGTGTGGGTGTGGTTATGGGTGTGGTTGTGTGTGGTTGTGGTTGTGTGTGTTGTGTGTGGTTGTGTGTGTGTGGTTGAGTGTATGGTTGTGTGTGGTTGTGTGTGTGGGTATGGTTGTGTATGTGGATGTGTGTGTGGTTGTGTGTGTGGTTGTGGTTGTGTGTGTGGTTGTAGGTGTGGTTGTTTGTGGGTGCGGTTGTGGGTGCAGCTATGGTTGTGGGTGTGTGTGGATATGTGGTTGGGTGCGGTTGTGTGTGGTTGTGTGTGTGGTTGTGTGTGTGGTTGTGTGTGGTTGTATGTGCATGTGTGTGTGTGTGGTTGTGTGTATGGTTGTGGTTGTGTGTGGTTCTGTGTGTGGGTATGATTGTGTATGTGGATGTGTGTGTGGTTGCGTGTATGGTTGTGGTTGTGTGTGTGGTTGTGGGTGTGGTTGTGATTGTGTATAGGTGCAGTTGTGGGTGCGGCTGTGGTTGTGGATGTGTGGTTGGGTGTGGTTGGGTGTGGTTGTGTGTGGTTGTGGATGTTTGTGTGGTTGTGTGTGTGTGTGTGTGTGTGTGGTTGTGTGTAGGTGGTTGTGTGTGAGTGTGTGTGTGGCTGTGTGTGTGGTTGTGTGTGTGGTTGTGTGTGTGTGGTTGCATGTGTGTGTGTTGTGTGTGTGTGTGTGTGGGTGAATGTGTGGTTGTGGTTGTGTGTGGTTGTGTGTGTGGTTGTGTGTGCTGTTGTGGTTGTGTGTGGTTGTGTGTGTGGTTGTGTGTGTGGTTGTAGTTGTGTGTGTGGTTGTGTATGTGGTTGTGTGTGTGGTTGGTTGTGTGGTTGGGTATGTGCGGTTGTGTGTATGTGGTTGTGTGTATGGTTGTGGTTGTGTGTGGTCGTGTGTGTGGTTTTGTGTCTGGTTGAGTGTGTGGTTATGTGTGTGATTGTGTGTGTGGTTTGTGTAGTTGTGGTTGTGGATGTGGTTGAGTGTTTGTGTGTGGTTTGTGTGTATTGTGTGTGTGGTTGTGTGTGTGGCTGTGCGTGTGGCTGTGCGTGTGGTTGGGTGTGTGGTTGGGTGTGTGGTTGGATGTGTGCAGTTGGTTGTGGTTGTGTGTTTGTGGTTGTGTGTATGGTTGGGGTTGTGTGTGGTTGTGTGTGTGGTTGTGTGTGTGGTTGAGTGTGTGTGGTTGTGTGTGGTTGTTATTGTGTGTGGTTGGGTGTGTGGTTGTGTGTGTGTGGTTGTTTGTGTGGTTGTGTGTGTGTGGTTGTGTGTGTGGTTGTGTGTGTGGTTGTGTGCATTGTTGTGGTTGTGTGGTTGTGTATGGGTGTAGTTGTGTGTGTGGTTGGGTTTAGTTGTGTGTGGTTGTGTGTGTGGTTGTGTGGGTGGTTGTGTGTGTGTGGTTGTGGGTGTTTTTGTGGTTGTGTGTGTGGTTGTGTGTGCGTGGTTGTGTGTGTGGTTGTGTGTGTGGTTGTGTGTGTTATGTGTGTGGTTGTGGTTGAGTGTGTGGTTATGGTTGTGTGTGTGGGGGTGTGTGTATGGTTGTGTGTGTGGTTGGGTGTGGTTGTGGTTGGGTGTGGTTGTTTATGTATATTTGTGTGTGGTTGTGTGTGTGCTTGTGTGTGTGGTTGTGTGTGTGGTTGTGATTGTGTGTGGTTATGTGTGTGATTATGGTTGTGTGTGGGTGCAGTTTAGGGTGCGTGTATGGTTGTGGGTGTGTGTGTGGATGAGTGGTTGGGTGTGGTTGGGTGTAGTTGTGTGTGTGGTTGTGTGTGTGTGTGGTTGTGTGTGGTTGTGTGTGTGGTTATGTGTGTGGTTGTGGTTGTGTGTGGGGGGTTGTATGTGTGGTTGTATGAGTGGTTGGGTGTGGTTGTGTGTGGTTGTGTGTGTGGTTGTGTGTGTGGTTGTGGTTGTGGGTGTGTTTGTGGTTGTGGGTGTGGTTGTGTGTGTGGTTGTGTGTGTGTGGTTGTGTGTGCATCATTGTGTGTGTGGTTGTGTGTATTATATGAGAGTGGTTGTGGTTGAGTGTGTGGTTGTGGTTGTGTGTGTGTGTGGGTGTAGGTGTGTGTATGGTTGTGTGTGTGGTTGTGGTTGTGTGTGGTTATGTGTGTGGTTGTGGTTGAGTGTGTGGTTGTGGTTGTGTGTGTGTGGGTGTAGGTGTGTGTATGGTTGTGTGTATGGTTGTAGTTGTGTGTGGTTGTGTGTGTATGGTTGTGTGTGTGGTTGTGTGGTTGTGTGTGTGCTTGTGTGTGTGCTTGTGTGTGTGGTTGTGATTGTATGTGTGGTTATGTATGTGGTTGTGGTTGTATGTGGGTGCAGTTGTGGGTGCGGTGTGGTTGTGGGGGGTGTGTGGATGCGTGGTTGGGTGTGGTTGGGTGTAGTTGTGTGTGTGGTTGTTTGTGGTTGTGTGTGTGTGGTTGTGTGTAGCTGTGTGTGTGTGGTTGTATGTGTGTGTGTGTGTGGTTGTGTGTGTGTGTGGTTGTGTGTGTGGGTGTGGTTATGGGTGTGGTTGTGTGTGGTTGTGGTTGTGTGTGTTGTGTGTGGTTGTGTGTGTGGTTGTGTGTGTGTGGTTGTGTGTGGTTGTGTGTGTGGGTATGGTTGTGTATGTGGATGTGTGTGTGGTTGTGTGTGTGTATGTGGATGTGGATGTGTGTGTGGTTGTGTGTGGGTGCGGTTGTGGGTGCGGCTATGGTTGTGGGTGTGTGTGGATATGTGGTTGGGTGTGGTTGTGTGTGGTTGTGTGTGTGGTTGTGTGTGTGTGGTTGTAGGAGAGTAGGGTCTGCTATCCTATGGTCACCCCAAATTTTTGCTTTTTGCTTCACTGGTTTTTGACGTATTGAGGCTGTGGGCCTGCCAATCAGACCCCCAGCCTGCTGTTTTCTCTACTAAATTAAAACTATGCACCCTAGGTGCATAACCAATTGGAAGTGGATCACCCTGTCAGCCCCTGTACCAGTGTACACTAGGTACCCAGGGCATTGGTGTACCCAAGGCCTGCCAGGGGCTGAAGCATGTATTATGCCACCCCGGGCTTGGCCTAACAATCTGACACAACTGGCTGATCACTCAGCTGGGGTAAGTTGGTGTAATCACCTCTTACTTAGGTGTAGTATACCTATACCTAACCTTAAATGGGACACCTGGTAACCTATAAGTCACTCCTATGGCAGGCCTTAACAATCCTGAAGGCAGAGTGCTTGGTTCCATGTAAGATGGTGCTCTGGCATGAGCTGAGCCTGTCTGCAGTGGTCGGAACAACTTCCTCCTACTGTTTCCAGATATCGTCATACCATATACTCTTAAGTGCATTATGAACCTCGCGGTTAAATGCTATCTTTGGTTTGGCTTTATCAAAACATGTCGAGTAAGGTGTCATACGAATTGGAATACTAACCCCTCGCCAATTCTGGCGACGGGGTTAGCATTCCACCCTTCTAGAGGGACACGACATGTACAGTACCTGAAACCCGGGTAAAATCAGACATAGCCTCAGCTCCACAAAATGGATGCTGCCACCACAGACACAAGTCTGCCCTCCTGCTGCTGGGAGTCCTTCCAGCTTGGGAGGTGTGGACAAAGGGTTTCCTGCCAGGGGAGGTGCATGCACCACCCCAGACAGGATTTTGTGTATTGGTCAGGTAGGGCTTGAAAGAAACCAGACATGCCTGTGGCTCACAAGGAGCCTCGGTGCATATGCCAGTTCAAACCGGTCCTGGGGCACACCAGTCCCGGGCCTGGGGCGAGCTGGACAAAGGATTGGGGGTGTAACCACCCCCCTTCCTGGTCCCACCCTTAGGGAGGGACCTAGCAGGTAGTCCGGCCCCTAGAATCCGCTTAAAGGTAGGAGCTGTGTCCTAAGACTTCAGACATCCTGGAATCAACTTGAAACTAAGAAGAAGACGGGAACTTCGACATTCTGCTGCACAGAAGACTGAAGGAAATCTCCCCTGTGGTCAGGGAGTGACCACCTCGCTAACGCAAGCACCATCCAGCGAATCAACGTCTGCTTTGCCGCCGCCTCCCGCCGGAGCCCGAGCCCAGAGACTGACAAGACCTGGACCTCCAGACCTCTCACGGCCCGATCCACAGTCCCTGAAAAGAGGAGACCCGTGGAGGCACCGAGACACGTGGAGCCAGCCATCTTGGAACGACGACGACAAGCTGCAAGCGCAACAACCGAGGCTCCCTCCAAGTTGTGCTTTGGGATCTGAGAAGCCCAACACCCGAGCAGCATCTGCACCAAAGGTGAGCCCTCCACGATCTGCGTGGGGCCCTTCTGCATTTTGCCACTCGACGCGCCTAACCGGTTGCTGGCCCGCTGGCTAGTGGCCATCTTGGCGACGAACTTCAAGAAATACACCGCTGGTCTGGTTGCTCCAGACTGGCCCCTGCTCCCCTCCAAAGGAGCAGTCCCTCTGACCTTGCTGGTCAGAACCATCAGCTTATTTCATCTCCTACAACAATTGCTTTTGCCAAGGCTTGTTTGCTTCGATCAAGTCGCCGACACCGCCGACAGCGAGAGCCTGCGTGGGACAGCTCGTGAACCGACTCCTGGACGTCGTCAACCTCCAGGGACCACGTGGCTGCAGAGACAAGCTACACCTTTCCTCCTGTTTGCACCCGACATTGCCTGGTACCCACCTGGTGCCTCGCTGGTCACTGGCTAGTGACTGTGAACACTGTCCCCTCTGCTTACAGGTCTTCAACATCTCCGATCCACTCTTGGACCCACCGCATCTCTCCCGGACCGACCGCCTGCAGCATCTTTGTCTTCAGGCTCCACGGAACAGATAGAAGAAACCCAACGCACTTCGAGGCCTATGCACCCGCTTCCTGTGGGTGAGGTAAAGCTGGCACTCCTGTGCCAAAGTGTAGTATTACATCTCTAGTGCCTGTGTTCCAAATCTTGAGTTCCTAGTCCATCCGGAAGATCCTTTTTGCAGTAACTTTGTACTTTTTACGCACCCATTGAAACCTATGGGAGCACGCGTGTGACTATTTGCTCTGCACACGCCACCCGTGGACCTCCTGGTCACTAACTGAAGTTAGCTCCTTGTAGGCCCAGCGATTCTAGAGGCCCTAGGCCTTTTCCCTTTTCTGTTCGTGGTACTTATACCACTATTTTAGTATATGGTTTGAGCGGCCACCAGGGCCTATCCATATAAAGTGCAACTTCTGTGTATTCTACTGTAATCTTGTTTGACGATTTGTGCTCCTGTGCTCATAAAGAGACTAGGGGTTACTTTGACAAATAAATACATATATATTTTGAATATATATCTATGTGGTGTCCTTTCATTGGTATAAAAGGGGGTTGCATTTGGTAAAACAGCTGGCTTAACACGCTTCACGAGTTTAGCCTCAAAGACTGCTTAGCCTACGCTACCACTAGGGCAGCTAGTCCGAAAAGGTTGACTTACAACCACACCATAAGGGTTGCTTGGCATGGTACAAGGTGATCACTTTAACTAGTGAGCATCATATACCAGGCCAACTTCTCACATTGGTGAGCAGCGGTTGGATTTGAGCTTGCTGTGTTTTACCATTGTAATCTCTTGGTTACCAATTGAAAGATCACATAGGTACCTGTAGGTACATATAAAACAAGATTAGATATACATAAGTTCTACTGAACTTAGTTGTTGTAGAGCAAAGGGAGTAGCACACCCTGACTACAACTACTAGATAGGTTTAGTAGGTAAACCCAAGTGTAGGTAGATTGCAACACATCCACCCACACTTAAGAGCAATGGCTGGGGCAGAGGGGTCCACTGTACCCATCTCTGTTGAGAGTGACCCCCACAGGGCACCATCCATCTTTGCTACCCTTAATCAGAATGAGCTCAGGCATTTGGCAACTCTTAGAGGCCTTAAACAGCCCAAGAACCCTACCTCTGCTGAGCTCAGAGAACTCTTGCAAAATGATGAAAATCAGAGAGAGCTCAAGAAAGCTTCCCAGTTAGCCCCCTTAGGGTCAGGAACAGGAGGCCCCCCTTCTGAAGATGCTACAGAAGTACCCCTTTCCAATAGCCATCCCTTAGATGAGAACCATACTACAGAGGAGGAAAGTGGAGAGGATACAGAGAGTAGTGATGATAAAGGGAGAACTAGCCCAGTGCCAAGTGTTATACTTGGCCCAGCTAAACTAAGGCTATTGGGGACTGACAATGGGACCATCCCATTGGATCTCCCCAGTGGACTTAACCAGGGGCTTGGGAGGCAAAGGAATCGCTCAGGTGACTCTAATGCTTCTCATGCCTCTAGAGGCTCTCAAGGTCACTCCAGGAAAAGGATGACCACCCCTCAGAGGAGGGAACATGAGGCCAGAATGCAGGAAGCCCAGCTGAGGATCAGGAAGCAGGAGCTAGAAGTAGCCCTGATGGAAGAAAAACTGAATAAGGCTAGGCAACCTAGAGAGAGTGGGTCTATACCCACTGGTGGCAGCATTGTCCCTAAGGACAAAGATAGGGTCTTTGATAATAGGAACCTGTCTAAGGTTGTGCCCCCCTACAAAAGTGGGGATGATATCCACAAATGGATAACTGCTCTTGAGAGAGCCTGCAAAGTACAGCAGGTTCCTGAAGATCAGTGGGCAGCAATCCTCTGGCTCTCCTTTGAAGGAAGAGGCAGAGACAGACTCCTCACTGTTAGAGAAGAGGATGTCAGAAATTACAGAGTCCTGAAGAGTGTTCTGGTTGATGGGTTAGGCTTAACCACTGAACAGTACAGGTTAATGTTCAGAGACACCGAAAAGACACAGACTCAGGACTGGTCTGAATATGTTGAATGTGCCACTAAGGCTTTGGAGGGTTGGTTGCTGGGAAGTAAGGGATCTGATTTTACAGGATTGTATAATTTGATGATGAGAGAACAGATTTTAAATAACTGTCAAAACCAGCAACTGCATCAACACTTGGTTGACTCTGACCTGACCTCTCCCCAAGAATTGGGAAAGAAGGCAGACAAATGGGTCAGAACCAGGGTTAAGCAAAAGAACCAGAACCAGGGCCAAGGGGGTGATCAGAAGAAAACAGACCAAAAGGGTGGAGATCAGAAATCTAAAGACCAGAAGTCTTCAACAGGGCCCCAAACTACTGCTAAGGAGGGTGGGTCCCAACAACAATCCAAGGGAAAGAAGAAAGAAGGTCAAAAGAAACCCTGGTGCAATCATTGCAAGAATACAACTCACTGGACTAGTGATTGTAAGAAGGGTGGAGCCCCCAACACTGTTGCCCCTAAGGCACCTGCTCCCAGTACTACTGTTAGCAGTGTTGGTCCCCAGACAAAGGGTGTAGTGGGAATCACTATGGGAACTGAAGGAGATTCTGACTTAGACAGAACCCTGACACAGGCAGTCTTGATCTGTGATGGGGACATTGATTTGTCCCTGACTGTGAGCCCCAGTAACCTGGGCAAGTACAGACAGACACCTTTAATTAACGAAAAAGTGGTTCAAGCCTACAGGGACACATGTGCCAGTGTCACTATGGTGACACCAGGCTTTGTGGACCCTGGACAGTACATACCAGGTGAGAATTACCTGGTGACCAATGCCATCAATGCCACTACTTCACATAGTGTGGCAGTTGTTAACTTCTCATGGGAAGGGGTAACTGGCCTCAACAGGGTTGTGGTTAGTGCAGACCTCCCAGTAGCATGTTTGTTGGGCAATGACCTAGAGAGTTCTCCATGGTCAGAAGTGGAGTACAGGACTCATGCAGAGATGTTAGGTATATCATCACATGTCCTTGCTGTGACCAGGTCAGAGGCCAAAAAGTGCCTCACTGAACCTCAGGTCTTGGATCCTGGAACAATGGACCAAGCACCTCCCAAGAAGAAGAACAGGAGGGTCAAGGCTGTGCCTTCCCCCCTGCCTCAGAGTGATGATCAGCCTTTCCAGGAAGCTGATCTAGAGGACCCTGAAGGAACTGTCCCTGAAGAGCTTGAACCTGATCAGGTTGAGTTTCTGGGGACAGGGGGACCTTCAAGGGCTGACTTGAGGCAGGCTCAGTTATCCTGTCCCTCTCTTGAACCCCTCAGACAGCTGGCTGCTGCTGAGGCTGCTGGGAATGCTCAAGGTACCCATAAAGTGTATTGGGATGAAGGGCTCCTTTATTCAGAGGCTAGAGACCCCAAGCCTGGTGCTACCAGGAGGTTGGTTATATCTCTGCAATTTAGGGGCTTCCTTCTTACCTTGGCCCATGATGTTCCTTTAGCAGGACACTTAGGCCAGAACAAGACTTGGGACAGGCTTGTCCCTCACTTTCACTGGCCTCACATGAATGAAGATGCAAAGGAGTTTTGTCGCTCCTGTGTGACCTGCCAAGCCAGTGGCAAATCAGGTGACACAACAAAGGCCCCCCTAATACCACTACCTGTGGTGGGGGTCCCCTTTGAAAGAGTGGGAATAGACATAGTGGGTCCCATGGATCCTCCCACTGCATCTGGGCACAGATTTATACTGGTGGTAGTGGATCATGCCACTAGGTATCCAGAGGCAATTCCCCTTAGGACCACTACAGCTCCTGTTGTGGCCAGGGCCCTGCTGGGAGTATTCTCCAGAGTGGGGTTTCCTAAGGAGGTAGTTTCTGACAGAGATACCAACTTCATGTCAGGATACTTGACAGCTATGTGGAAGGAATGTGGTGTCAACTACAAGTTCACCACCCCTTATCACCCACAATGCAATGGGCTTGTTGTGAGATTCAACAAGACCCTAAAGGGTATGATCAAAGGATTACCTGAAAAGCTCAGGCGAAGATGGGACATCCTTCTACCCTGCCTTCTGTTTGCTTACAGAGAGGTCCCACAAAAAGGAGTTGGCTACAGCCCCTTTGAATTGTTGTTTGGGCACCCTGTAGGAGGCCCACTGTGTTTGGTGAAGGAAGGATGGGAGTTACCTCTCAAAAAGCCTAAGCAAGACATAGTGGACTATGTACTTGGTCTCCGCTCCAGGATGGCTGAGTATATGGAGAAGGCATCCAAAAACCTTGAGGCAAGCCAGGCCTTACAGAAAGCTTGGCATGACCAAAAGGCTGTCTTGGTTGAGTTTCAGCCAAGACAGAAGGTATGGGTGTTGGAGCCAGTGGCCCCAGCAGCACTCCAAGACAAATGGTCTGGACCCCATACAATCCTGGAAAAGAAGGGAGAGGTCACCTACTTGGTGGACCTAGGAACTCCCCGGAGTCCCCACAGGGTACTCCATGTTAACAGGCTTAAAGCATATGTTGACAGGGCAGACATGGGCTTGCTCATGGCTACAGATGAGGGACAGGAGGAAGAGAGTGACCCTCTCCCAGACCTGTTGTCTCAGAACCCTGAAGATGGCTCAGTTGAAGGAGTGACCCTTGGAGGCAACCTCACTGCCCATCAGCAGACTGAATGTAGACAGGTTCTACAATCATTTTCACATATGTTTTCCTTGATACCTAGTCAAACTGACTGGTGTACCCATGTGGTGGACACTGGTGACAGTCTGCCTGTAAAGATCAAGCTTTACAGACAACCTGACCACGTCAGGGACCGTATAAAGGCTGAGGTACATAAAATGCTGGAATTAGGTGTCATTGAACCCTCAGAGAGCCCCTGGGCTAGCCCAGTGGTTCTGGTCCCCAAACCTCACACCAAAGATGGCAAGAGAGAGAGGAGGTTCTGTGTGGATTACAGAGGACTCAATGCTGTCACCAGGACAGATGCACACCCTATTCCAAGGGCAGATGAGCTCATAGACAAACTAGCTTCTGTAAAGCTTTTGAGCACATTTGACTTGACAGCTGGCTATTGGCAAATCAGATTAGCTGAGGAGTCTAAGGCCAAAACAGCATTCTCAACCCCAGGTGGGCACTACCAATTTGTCTAACGCCCTTTGGTCTGAAGAATGCACCTGCCACCTTCCAAAGGTTGGTGAATCAAGTCCTTACTGGGTTGGATGACTTTTGCGCAGCATATCTTGATGACATTGCTGTCTTTAGCTCCACCTGGGAGGATCACCTGATCCACCTGAAGAAGGCTCTTGAGGCTCTGCAAAGGGCAGGCCTCACTATCAAGGCTACTAAGTGCCAGATAGGGCAGAGCAAGGTTGTATATTTTGGCCACCTTGTAGGTGGAGGCCAAGTTCAACCACTGGAGAGTAAGATACAATCCATCAAGGACTGGTCTCCTCCTACCACCCAGCCTCAAGTTCGAGCTTTCTTGGGCTTGACTGGGTACTACAGGAAGTTTGTTAAGAACTATGGGTCCATTGTGACTCCTCTTAATGATCTGACATCCAAGAAGATGCCCAAAAAGGTTCAGTGGACAGTAAGCTGTCAAAAGGCATTTGATGACCTGAAGGAGGCCATGTGCTCTGCACCTATCCTGAAAAGTCCTGACTACTCCAAAGAGTTTATTGTCCAAACAGATGCTTCTGAGTTGGGTGTGGGAGCTGTGCTGTCACAACTTAATGTAGATGGTCAAGACCAACCCATTGCTTTTATTAGCAGAAGGTTGACCCCCAGAGAGAAGAATTGGTCAGCTATTGAGAGGGAGGCCTTTGCTGTGGTGTGGGCCCTGAAGAAGCTGAGGCCATACTTGTTTGGCACTCACTTCAAGATTCAGACCGACCATAAGCCCCTCTTGTGGCTAAATCAGATGAAGGGTGAAAACCCCAAACTGCTTAGGTGGTCCATTTCCCTACAGGGGATGGACTTTACAGTGGAGCACCGGCCAGGTACTGACCATGGGAATGCAGATGGTCTCTCCAGGTACTTCCACTTAGGACATGAAGACGAGACTGATCAAGGCTAGTTTAATGTCCCAGCGTTTGGGGGGGGGGGTTGTGTAGGAGAGTAGGGTCTGCTATCCTATGGTCACCCCAAATTTTTGCTTTTTGCTTCACTGGTTTTTGACATATTGAGGCTGTGGGCCTGCCAATCAGACCCCCAGCCTCCTGTTCTCTCTACTAAATTTACACTATGCACCCTAGGTGCATAACCAATTGGAAGTGGATCACCCTGTCAGCCCCTGTACCAGTGTACACTAGGTACCCAGGGCATTGGTGTACCCAAGGCCTGCCAGGGGCTGAAGCATGTATTATGCCACCCCGGGCTTGGCCTAACAATCTGACACAACTGGCTGATCACTCAGCTGGGGTAAGTTGGTGTAATCACCTCTTACTTAGGTGTAGTATACCTATACCTAACCTTAAATGGGACACCTGGTAACCTATAAGTCACTCCTATGGCAGGCCTTAACAATCCTGAAGGCAGAGTGCTTGGTTCCATGTGAGATGGTGCTCTGGCATGAGCTGAGCCTGACTGCAGTGGTCGGAACAACTTCCTTCTACTGTTTCCAGATATCGTCATACCATATACTCTTAAGTGCATTATGAACCTCGCGGTTAAATGCTATCTTTGGTTTGGCTTTATCAAAACATGTCGAGTAAGGTGTCATACGAATTGGAATACTAACCCCTCGCCAATTCTGGCGACGGGGTTAGCATTCCACCCTTCTAGAGGGACACGACATGTACAGTACCTGAAACCCGGGTAAAATCAGACATAGCCTCAGCTCCACAAAATGGATGCTGCCACTACAGACACAAGTCTGCCCTCCTGCTGCTGGGAGTCCTTCCAGCTTGGGAGGTGTGGACAAAGGGTTTCCTGCCAGGGGAGGTGCATGCACCACCCCAGACAGGATTTTGTGTATTGGTCAGGTAGGGCTTGAAAGAAACCAGACATACCTGTGGCTCACAAGGAGCCTCGGTGCATATGCCAGTTCAAACCGGTCCTGGGGCACACCAGTCCCGGGCCTGGGGCGAGCTGGACAAAGGATTGGGGGTGTAACCACCCCCCTTCCTGGTCCCACCCTTAGGGAGGGACCTAGCAGGTAGTCCGGCCCCTAGAATCCGCTTAAAGGTAGGAGCTGTGTCCTAAGACTTCAGACATCCTGGAATCAACTTGAAACTAAGAAGAAGACGGGAACTTCGACATTCTGCTGCACAGAAGACTGAAGGAAATCTCCCCTGTGGTCAGGGAGTGACCACCTTGCTAACGCAAGCACCATCCAGCGAATCAACGTCTGCTTTGCCGCCGCCTCCCGCCGGAGCCCGAGCCCAGAGACTGACAAGACCTGGACCTCCAGACCTCTCACCGCCCGATCCACAGTCCCTGAAAAGAGGAGACCCGTGGAGGCACCGAGACACGTGGAGCCAGCCATCTTGGAACGACGACGACAAGCTGCAAGCGCAACAACCGAGGCTCCCTCCAAGTTGTGCTTTGGGATCTGAGAAGCCCAACACCCGAGCAGCATCTGCACCAAAGGTGAGCCCTCCAGCATCTCCACGATCTGCCTGGGGCCCTTCTGCATTTTGCCACTCGACGCGCCTAACCGGTTGCTGGCCCGCTGGCTAGTGGCCATCTTGGCAATGAACTTCAAGAAATACACCACTGGTCTGGTTGCTCCAGACTGGCCCCTGCTCCCCTCCAAAGGAGCAGTCCCTCTGACCTTGCTGGTCAGAACCATCAGCTTATTTCATCTCCTACAACAATTGCTTTTGCCAAGGCTTGTTTGCTTCGATCAAGTCGCCGACACCACCGACAGCGAGAGCCTGCGTGGGACAGCTCGTGAACCGACTCCTGGACGTCGTCAACCTCCAGGGACCACATGGCTGCAGAGACAAGCTACACCTTTCCTCCTGTTTGCACCCGACATTGCCTGGTACCCACCTGGTGCCACGCTGGTCACTGGCTAGTGACTGTGAACACTGTCCCCTCTGCTTACAGGTCTTCAACATCTCCGATCCACTCTTGGACCCACCGCATCTCTCCCGGACCGACCGCCTGCAGCATCTTTGTCTTCAGGCTCAACGGAACAGATAGAAGAAACCCGACGCACTTCGAGGCCTATGCACCCGCTTCCTGTGGGTGAGGTAAAGCTGGCACTCCTGTGCCCAAGTGTAGTAATACATCTCTAGTGCCTGTGTTCCAAATCTTGAGTTCCTAGTCCATCCGGAAGATCCTTTTTGCAGTAACTTTGTACTTTTTACGCACCCATTGAAACCTATGGGAGCACGCGTGTGACTATTTGCTCTGCACACACCACCCGTGGACCTCCTGGTCACTAACTGAAGTTAGCTCCTTGTAGGCCCAGCGATTCTAGAGGCCCTAGGCCTTTTCCCTTTTCTGTTCGTGGTACTTATACCACTATTTTAGTATATGGTTTGAGCGGCCACCAGGGCCTATCCATATAAAGTGCAACTTCTGTGTATTCTACTGTAACCTTGTTTGACGATTTGTGCTCCTGTGCTCATAAAGAGACTAGGGGTTACTTTGAGAAATAAATATATATATATTTTGAATATATATCTGTGTGGTGTCCTTTCATTGGTATAAAAGGGGGTTGCATTTGGTAAAACAGCTGGCTTAACACGCTTCACGAGTTTAGCCTCAAAGACTGCTTAGCCTACGCTACCACTTGGGCAGCTAGTCCGAAAAGGTTGACTTACAACCACACCATAAGGGTTGCTTGGCATGGTACAAGGTGATCACTTTAACTAGTGAGCATCATATACCAGGCCAACTTCTCACAGTGGTTGTGTGTGGTTGTATGTGCATGTGTGTGTGTGTGTGGTTGTGTGTATGGTTGTGGTTGTGTGTGTGGTTGTGGGTGTGGTTGTGATTGTGTGTGGGTGTGGTTGTGATTGTGTATGGGTGCGGTTGTGGGTGCGGCTGTGGTTGTGGGTGTGTGTGTGGATGTGTGGTTGGGTGTGGTTGGGTGTGGTTGTGTGTGTGGTTGTGTGTGGTTGTGGATGTGTGTGTGGTTGTGTGTGTGTGTGTGTGTGTGGTTGTGTGTAGGTGGTTGTGTGTGAGTGTGTGGCTGTGTGTGTGGTTGTGTGTGTGGTTGTGTGTGTGTGGTTGCATGTGTGTGTGTTGTGTGTGTGTGTGTGTGTGTGGGTGAATGTGTGTGTGTGGTTGTGTGTGTGGTTGTGTGTGTGTGGTTGTGTGTGTGTGGTTGTGTGTGCTGTTGTGGTTGTGTGTGGTTGTGTGTATGGTTGTGTGTGTGGTTGTGTGTGTGGTTGTAGTTGTGTATATGGTTGTGTATGTGGTTGTGTGTGTGGTTGGTTGTGTGGTTGGGTATGTGCGGTTGTGTGTATGTGGCTGTGTGTATGGTTGTGGTTGTGTGTGGTCGTGTGTGTGGTTGTGTGTCTGGTTGAGTGTGTGGTTGTGTGTGTGATTGTATGTGTGGTTTGTGTAGTGGTTGTGGATGTGGTTTTGTGTGTGGTTGTGTGTGTTGTGTGTGTGGTTGCGTGTGTGGCTGTGTGTGTGGTTGGGTGTGTTGTTGGATGTGTGCAGTTGGTTGTGGTTGTGTGTTTCTGGTTGTGTGTATGGTTGGGGTTGTGTGTGGTTGTGTGTGTGGTTGTGTGTGTGTGGTTGTGTGTGTGGTTGTGTGTGTGTGGTTGTTTGTGTGGTTGTGATTGTGTGTGTGGTTGGGTGTGTGGTTGTGTGTGTGTGGTTGTTTGTGTGGTTGTGTGTGTGTGTGGTTGTGTGTGTGTGGTTGTGTGTGTGGTTGTATGCATTGTTGTGGTTGTGTGGTTGTGTATGGGTGTGGTTGTGTGTGTGGTTGGGTTTAGTTGTGTGTGGTTGGGTGTGTGGTTGTGTGTGTGGTTGTGTGTGTGTGGTTGTGGGTGTTTTTGTGGTTGTGTGTGTGGTTGTGTGTGTGTGGTTGTGTGTGTGGTTGTGTGTGTGGTTGTGTGTGTGGTTGTGTGTGTTATATGTGTGGTTGTTGTTGAGTGTGTGGTTGTGGTTGTGTGTGTGGGTGTGTGTATGGTTGTGTGTGTGGTTGGGTGTGGTTGTGGTTGGGTGTGGTTGTTTATGTATGGTTGTGTGTGTGGTTGTGTGTGTGCTTGTGTGTGTGGTTGTATGTGTGGTTGTGATTGTGTGTGGTTATGTGTGTGATTATGGTTGTGTGTGGGTGCAGTTTAGGGTGCATGTGTGGTTGTGTGTGTGTGTGGATGTGTGGTTGGGTGTGGTTGGGTGTAGTTGTGTGTGTGGTTGTGTGTGGTTGTGTGTGGCTGTGTGTGTGGTTGTGTGTGTGTGGTTGTGTGTTTGGTTGTGTGTGTGTGTGTGGTTGTGTGTGTGGTTGTGTGAGTGGGTGTGGTTGTGGGTGTAGTTGGGGGTGCAGATGCGGTTGTGGGTGTGGATGTGTGGTTGGGTGTGCTTATGTATGTGGTTGTGGTTGTGTGTGGTTGTGGTTGTGTGTGTGGTTGTGTGTGGTTGTGTGTGTGGTTGTGTGTGGTTGTGTGTGTGTGTGAGTGGTTGTGTGTATGGTTGTGTTTGTGTGTGGTTGTGTGTGTGGGTATGGTTGTGTGTGTTTGTGTTTGTGGTTGTGGTTGTGTTTGTGGTTGTGGTTGTGTGTGTGGTTGTGTGTATGGTTGTGGGTGTGGTTGTGGTTGTGTGTGGATATGTGTGGTTGTGTGTGTGGTTGTGGTTGTGTGTGGTTGTGTGTGTGGTTGGGTGTGTGGTGGGGTGTGTGAGATTGTGTGTGGTTGTGTGTGTGGTTGTGTGTATGATTGTAGTTGTGTGTGGTTGTGTGTGTGATTGAGTGTGTGTGGTTGAGTGTGTGTGGTTGTGTGTGTGGTTGTGGTTGTGTGTGTGTGTGTGTAGTTGTGGATGTGGTTGAGTGGTTGGGTGTGGTTGTGTGTGTTGAGTGTGTGGTTGTGTGTGTGGTTGGGTGTGTGGTTGGGTGTGTTTGTGTGAGTGTGGATGGTTGTGGCTGTGTGTGGTTGAGTGTGTGGTTGTGTGTGTGGTTGTGTGTGTTTGTGTGTGTGGTTGTGTTTGTGGTTGGGTGTGGTTCCATGTGTGTGGTTGTGTGTGTGGTTGTGTGGTTGTGTGTGGTTGTATGTGTGGTTGTGTGTGTGGTTGTGTGTGTGGTTGTGGTGGTGGTTGTGGTTGTGTGTGTGGTTGTATGTGGTTGTGAGTGTGTGGTTGTATGTGTGTGGTTGTGTGTGTGGTTGTGTGTGGTTGTGTGTGTGGTTGTGCATGTGTGGTTGTATGTGTGGTTGTGGGTGTAGTTTTGGTTGTGTGTGTTGTTGTGTGTGTGTGTGGTTGTGTGTGTGTGGTTGTGTGTGTGGTTATGTGTGTTGTGTGTGTGGTTGTGTGTGGTTGTGTGTGGTGTGTGTGGTTGTGTGTGTAGTTGTGGTTGTGTGTGTAGTTGTGTGTGGTTGTGGTTGTGTGTTTTTGGTTGTGGTTGTGTGTGTGCTTGTGTGTGGTTGTGTGTGTTGTGTGTATGGTTGTGGTTGTGTGTGGGTGTGGTTGTGTGTGTGGTTGTGTGTGTGATTGGGTGTGATTGGGTGTATGGTTGTGTATGTGGTTGTGGTTGTGTGTATGGTTGTGTGGTTGTGGTTGTGTGTGTGGTTGGGTGTGGTTGGGTGTGGTTGTGTGTGTGGTTTTATATGTGGTTGTGGGTGTTTTTGTGGTTGTGTGTGATTGCGTGTGTGGTTGTGTGCGGTTGTGTGTGTGGTTGTGTGTGTGGTTGTGTGTGCATGGTTGTGTGTATGGTTGTGTGTGTGGTTGTGGTTGTGTGTGTGCTTGTGGTTGTGTGTGTGCTTGTGGTTGTGTGTGTATGAGGGTGGGTGTGGGTGTGTGTATGGTTGGGTGTGTGGTTGGGTAGGGTTATGGTTGTGTGTGGTTGTGTGTGCATGGTTGTGTGTGTGGTTGTGTGTGTGGTTGTGTGTGTGGTTGTGTTTGTGTTTGGGTGCAGTTGTGGGTACAGGTGTGGTTGTGGTTGTGTGTGTGGTTGTGTGTGTGTGTGGTTGTGAGTGTGTGTGGTTGTGTGTGTGGTTGTGTGTGGGTGTGTTTGTGTGTGTGGGTGTGGGTACAGTTGTGGGTGCGGATGCAGTTGTGGGTGTGGGTGTGGGTATTTGGTTGGGTATGGTTGTGTGTGTGGATGTGTGTGTGGTTGTGTGTGTTTGGTTGTGCTTGTGTGTGTGGTTGTGTGTGTGGTTGTGGTTGTGTGTGGATGTGGTTATGGGTGCGGCTGTGGTTGTGGGTGTTTGTGTGTGTGGATGTGTGGTTGGGTGTGGTTGGGTGTGGTTGTGTGTGTGGTTGTATGCGGTTGTGGTTGTGTGTGGTTGTGTGTCTGTGTGGTTGTGTGTGGGTTGTGTGTGTGTGGTTGTGTGTGAGTGGTTGTGTGTGTGTGTGGTTGTGTGTGTGGTTGTGGTTGTGTGTGTGTGGTTGTGTGTGTTGTTGTGGTTGTGTGTGGTTGGGTGTGTGGTTGGGTGTGTTTGTGTGAGTGTGGTTGTGTGGATGGTTGTGGCTGTGTGTGGTTGAGTGTGTGGTTGTGTGTGTGGTTGTGTGTGATTGTGTATGTGTGGTTGTGTTTGTGGTTGGGTGTGGTTCTATGTGTGTGGTTGTGTGTGTGGTTGTGTGGTTGTGTGTGGTTGTATGTGTGGTTGTGTGTGTGTGGTTGTGTGTGTGGTTGTGGTGGTGGTTGTGGTTGTGTGTGTGGTTGTATATGGTTGTGAGTGTGTGGTTGTATGTGTGTGTGGTTGTGTGTGTGGTTGTGTGCGGTTGTGTTTGTGGTTGTGCGTGTGTGGTTGTATATGTGGTTGTGGGTGTAGATTTGGTTGTGTGTGTTGTGTTTGTGGTTGTGTGTGTGGTTGTGTGTGTTGTGTGTGTGGTTGTGTGTGTAGTTGTGTGTGTGTGGTTGTGGTTATGTGTTTTTGGTTGTGGTTGTGTGTGGTTGTGTGTGGTTGTGTGTGTTGTATATATGGTTGTGGTTGTGTGTGCGTGTGGTTGTGTGTATGGTTGTGTGTGTGATTGGGTGTGATTGGGTGTATGGTTGTGTATGTGGTTGTGGTTGTGTGTATGGTTGTGTGGTTGTGTGTGGGTGGGTAGGTGTGGTTGGGTGTGTGGTTGGGTGTGGTTGTGTGTGGTCGTGTGTGTGGTTTTATATGTGGTTGTGGTTGTGGGTGTTTTTGTGGTTGTGTGTGATTGTGTGTGCGGTTGTGTGCGGTTGTGTGTGTGTGGTTGTGTGTGTGGTTGTGTGTGCATGGTTGTGTGTATGGTTGTGTGTGTTGTGTGTGGTTGTGGTTGTGTGTGTGGTTGTGGTTGTGTGTGTGATTGTAGTTGTGTGTATGAGGGTAGGTGTGGGTGTGTGTATGGTTGTGTGTGTGGTTGGGTATGGTTATGGTTGTGTGTGGTTGTGTGTGTGCATGGTTTTGTGTGTGGTTGTGTGTGTGGTTTTGTGTGTGGTTGTGATTGTGTGTGTGGTTGTGGGTGTGGTTGTGTTTGTGTGTGGGTGCAGTTGTGGGTACGGGTGTGGTTGTGGTTGTGTGTGTGGTTGTGTGTGTGTGTGTGGTTGTGTGTGTGGTTGTGTGTGGGTGTGTTTGTGTGTGTGGGTATGGGTGCAGTTGTGGGTGCAGATGCGGGTGTGGGTGTGGGTGTGGGTGTGTGGTTGTGTATGGTTGTGTATGTGGTTGTGTGTTTGTGGTGGGATGGGGGGTGTATGGATGTATGTGTGGTTGTGTGTGGTTGTGATTGTGTTTGTGGTTGTGTGTGTGGCTGTGTGGTTGTGTGTGGCTGTGGGTGTGGTTGTGTGTATGGTTGTGTGTGGTTGTGTGTGGTTGTGTGTGTGGTTGGGTGTGTGTGGTTGAGAGTGTGTGGTTGTGGTTGTGGGTGTGTTTGTGTGTGTGGTTATGTGTGTGATTGTGTGTGTGGTTGTGTGTGCGTGGCTGTGTGTGTGGGTGTGTGTAGTTGTGTGTGTTATCTGTGTGGTTGTGGTTGAGTGTGTAGTTGTGTGTGTGTGGGTGTATGTATGGTTGTGTGTGTGGTTGGGTGTGGTTGTGGTTGTGTGTGGTTGGGTGTGTATGGTTGTGTGTGTGGTTGAGTGTGTGCTTGTGTGTGTGGTTGTGTGTGTGGTTGTGATTGTGTGTGTGGTTATGTGTGTTGTTGTGGTTGTGAGTGGGTACAGTTGTGGGTGACCGTGTGGTTGTGGGTGTGGGTGTGGATGTGTGGTTGGGTGTGGTTGGGTGTAGTTATGTGTGTGGTTGTGTGTGGTTGTGTGTGTGTGGTTGAGTGTGGTTGTGTGTGTGTGTGTGTGTGTGTGTGTGTGTGGTTGTATGTGTGGTTGTGTGAGTGGATATGGTTGTGGGTGCGGTTATGGTGTGGGTGCAGTTGTGGGTGTGTGGTTGGGGTTGTGTGTGTGGTTGTGGTTGTGTGTGTGGTTGTGTGTGTGATTGTGTGTGGTTGTGTGTGTGTGGTTGTGTATGGTTGTGTGTGTATATGTGTGTGTGTGTGGTTGTGGTTGTGTGTGTGGTATGGTTGTGTGTGTGAATGTGTGTGGTTGTGGTTGTGTATGTGGTTGTGGTTGTGTGTGTGTGGTTGTGTGTGTGGTTGTGGTTGTTTGTGTGGTTGAGTGGTTGTGGGTGGTTGTATGGTTGTGGCTGTGTGTGTGTGGTTGTGTGTATGGTTGTGTGTGTGGTTGTGGTTGTGTGTGGTTCTGAGTGTGGTTGTGTATGTGTGGTTGTGTGTGTGTGTGTGTGTGTGGTTATGTGTGGGTTGTTGTGTGTGAGTGTGTGGTTGTGGCTGTGTGTGTGGTTGTGTGTGGTTGTGTGTGTATGGTTGTGTGTGAGTGGTTGTATGTGTGTGTGGTTGTGTGTGTGGTTGTGGTTGTGTGTGTGGTTGTGGTTGTGTGTGTGTGTGGTTGTGTGTATGGTTGTGTGTATGGTTGTGGTTGTGTGTGTCTATGTGTTTGTGGTTGTGTGTGTGGTTGTGTGTGGTTTTGTGTGTGTTGTGTGTGGTTGTGTGTGTGGTTGTGTGTGTGCAGTTGTGTTTGGTTGTGTGTGTGTGTGTGTGGTTGTGTGTGTAGTTGTATGTGTGGTTGTGTGTGTGCGGTTGTGTGTGGTTGTGTGTGTGTGGGTGTGTGTATGGTTGTGGTTGTGTGTGGTTATGTGTGTGTATGGTTGTGTGTGTGGATGTGTATGTGGTTGTGTGTGTGGTTGTGGTTGTGTGTGTGTGTGTGTGTGATTGCGTGTATGGTTGTGGTTGTGTGTATGGTTGTGGTTGTGTGTGTCTGTGTGTTTGTGGTTGTGTGTGTGGTTGAGTGTGGTTTTGTGTGTGTTGTGTGTGGTTGTGTGTGTGGTTGTGTGTGTGTGGTTGTGTGTGGTTGTGTGTGTGTGTGTGTGTGTGTGTGGTTGTGTGTGTAGTTGTATGTGTGGTAGTGTGTGTGCGGTTGTGTGTGAGTGTGTGTGTGTATGTGGTTGTGTGCATGGTTGTGGTTGTGTGTGGTTGTGTGTGTGTATGGTTGTGTGTGTGGATGTGTGTGTGGTTGTGCTTGTGTGTGTGGTTGTGTGTGGTTGTGGTTGTGTGTGGGTGTGGTTGTGGGTGCAGCTATGGTTGTGTGTGTGGGTGTGGATGTCTGGTTGGGTGTGGTTGTGGTTGTGTGTGTGGTTGTATGTGGTTGTGGTTGTGTGTGGTTGTGTGTGTGTGGTTGTGTGTGGGTTGTTGTGTGTGAGTGTGTAGTTGTGGCTGTGTATGTGGTTGTGTGTGTGGTTGTGTGTGTATGGTTGTGTGTGAGTGGTTGTGTGTGTGTGGTTGTGTTTGTGGTTATGGTTATGTGTGTGTGGTTGTGTGTATGGTTGTGGTTGTGTGTATGGCTGTGGTTATGTGTGTTGTTGTGTGTGTGTGTGTTTGTGGTTGTGCGTGTGGTTCTGTGTGTGGTTTTGTGTGTGTTGTGTGTGTGGTTGTGTATGTGGTTGTGTGTGTGTGGTTGTGTGTGTGTGTGTGTCGTTGTGTGTATGGTTGTGGTTGTGTATGATTGTGTGTGTGTGTATGGTTGTGTGTGTGGATGTGTGTGTGGTTGTGTGTGTGCGGTTGTGTGTGGTTGTGTGTGGTTGTGTGTGGTTGTGTGTGTGTGTGTGGTTGTGTGTATGGTTGTGGTTGTGTGTGGTTGTGTGTGTGTATGGTTGTGTCTGTGGATGTGTGTGTGGTTGTGTGTGTGGTTGTGCTTGTGTGTGTGGTTGTGTGTGTGGTTGTGGTTGTGTGTGGGAGTGGTTGTGGGTGTGGCTGTGGTTGTGGGTGTGGGTGTGTGGTTGGGCGTGGTTGTGTGTGGTTGTATGTGTGGTTGTATATGGTTGTGGTTGTGTGTAGTTCTGTGTGTGTGTGTTGGGTGTGTGTGGTTGTGTGTGGGTTGTTGTGTGTGAGTGTGGTTGTGGTTGTGTGTGTGGTTGTGTGTGTGGTTGTGTGTGTGTGTGGTTGTGTGTGTGTGTTTATGTGTGTGGTTGTGGTTGTGTGTGGTTGTGTGTATGGTTGTGGTTGTGTGTGTGGTTGTGTGTGTGTTTGTGGTTGTGTGTGTGGTTGTGTGTATGGTTGTGTGTGTGTGGTTATATATGGTTGTGTGTGGGTCTGTGTGTGTGTGTTGGGTGTGTGTGGTTGTGTGTGGGTTGTTGTGTGTGAGTGTGTGGTTGTGGCTGTGTGTGTGGTTATGTGTGTGGTTGTGTGTGTATGGTTGTGTGTGAGTGGTTGTGTGTGTGTGTGGTTTTGTGTGTGTGTGTGGTTGTGGTTGTGTGTGTGGTTGTGTGTGTATGGTTGTGTGTGTATGGTTGTGTGTGAGGTTGTGTGTGTGGTTGTGGGTGTGTGGTTGGGTGTGTGGTTGGGTGTGTGCGGTTGGGTGTGTGCGGTTGGGTGTGTGCGGTTGGGTGTGGTTGAGTGTGTGGCTGTGTGTATGGTTGTGGTTGTGTGTGTGGTTGAGTGTGTGGCTGCGTGTGGTTGTGTGTGTTATTTGTGTGGTTGTGGTTGTATGTGTGGTTGTGGATGTGGTTGAGTGGCTGGGTGTGGTTATGTGTGCTTTGTGTATGGTTGTGTGTGTGGTTGTGTGTGTGATTGTGTGTGTGGTTGTATGTGTTGTGTGTGTGGTTGTGTGTGTTGTGTGTATGGTTGTGGTTGTGTGTGTGAGTATGGTTGTGTGTGTGGTTGTGTGTGTGATTGTGTATGATTGTATGTATGGTTGTGTGTGTGTGTGATTGTGTATTTAGTTGTGGTGTGTGTATGGGTGTGTGGTTGTGTGTGTGTGTGTGGGTGTGGTTGTGGGTGTGTTTGTGGTTGTGTGTGTGGTTGTGGGTGTGGTTGTGTGTGTGGTTGTGTGTGGTTGTGTGTGTGTGGTTGTGTGTGTGGATGTGTGTCTGGTTGTGTGTCTGATTGTGTGTTTGGGTGTGTGTGTGGTTGTGTGTGTTATGTGTGTGGTTGTGGTTGTATGTGGTTATGTGTGTGTGGTTGCGGTTGTGTGTGTAGGGGGTGTATGGATGTGTGTGTGGTTGGGTGTGGTTTGCGTGTGTGGTTGTAGGTAAGGTTGTGGTTGTGTGTGTGTGGTTGTTTGTGTGGTTGTGTGTGTGTGTGTGGTTGTGTGTGGTTGTATGTGTGGTTATGTGTGTGGTTGTGAGTGTGGTTGTGGTTGTGGGTGTGTTTGTGGTTGTGGGTGTGGTTGTGTGTGTGGTTGTGTGTGTGTGGTTGTGTGTGGGGTTGTGTGTGGGTGGGTGTGGTTGTATGAGTGGTTGGGTGTGGTTGTGTGTGGTTGTGTGTGTGGTTGTGTGTGTGGTTGTGGTTGTGGGTGTGTTTGTGGTTGTGGGTGTGGTTGTGTGTGTGGTTGTGTGTGTGGTTGTGTGTGCGTCATTGTGTGTGTGGTTGTGTGTGTGGTTGTGTGTGTTATGTGTGTGGTTGTGGTTGAGTGTGTGGTTGTTGTTGTGTGTGTGTGTGGGTGTAGGTGTGTGTATGGTTGTGTGTGTGGTTGTGGTTGTGTGTGGTTGTGTGTGTGGTTGTGGTTGAGTGTGTGGTTGTGTGTGTGTGGGTGTAGGTGTGTGTATGGTTGTGTGTGTGGTTGTGGTGTTGTGTGGTTGTGTGTGTATAGTTGTGTGTGTGCTTGTGTGTGTGTTTGTGTGTGTGCTTGTGTGTGTGGTTGTGATTGTATGTGTGGTTATGTATGTGGTTGTGGTTGTATGTGGGTGCAGTTGTGGGTGCGGTGTGGTTGTGGGGGGTGAGTGGATGTGTGGTTGGGAGTGGTTGGGTGTAGTTGTGTGTGTGGTTGTTTGTGGTTGTGTGTGTGTGGTTGTGTGTAGCTGTGTGTGTGTGTGGTTGTATGTGTGTGTGTGGTTGTGTGTGTGGTTGTGTGTGTGGGTGTGGTTATGGATGTGGTTGTGTGTGGTTGTGGTTGTGTTGTGTGTGGTTGTGTGTGTGGTTGTGTGTGTGGTTGTGTGTGTGTGGTTGTGTGTGGTTGTATGTGTATGGTTGTGTGTGGTTGTATGTGTGGGTATGGTTGTGTATGTGGATGTGTGTGTCGTTGTGTGTGGTTGTGGTTGTGTGTGTGGTTATAGGTGTGGTTGTGTGTGGGTACGGTTGTGGGTGTGGCTATGGTTGTGGGTGTGTGTGGATATGTGGTTGGGTGTGGTTGTGTGTGGTTGTGTGTGTGGTTGTGTGTGTGTGGTTGTGTGTGGTTGTATGTGCATGTGTGTGTGTGTGCTTGTGTGTATGGTTGTGGTTGTGTGTGGTTCTGTGTGTGGGTATGATTGTGTATGTGGATGTGTGTGTGGTTGCGTGTATGGTTGTGGTTGTGTGTGTGGTTGTGGGTGTGGTTGTGATTGTGTATGGGTGCGGTTGTGGGTGCAGCTGTGGTTGTGGGTGTGTGTGTGGATGTGTGGTTGGGTGTTGTTGGGTGTGGTTGTGTGTGTGGTTCTGTGTGGTTGTGGATGTGTGTGTGGTTGTGTGTGTGTGTGTGTGGTTGTGTGTAGGTGGTTGTGTGTGAGTGTGTGGCTGTGTGTGTGGTTGTGTGTGTGGTTGTGTGTGTGTGGTTGCATGTGTGTGTGTTGTGTGTGTGTGTGTGGGGGGGGGGGTGAATGTGTGGTTGTGGTTGTGTGTGTGGTTGTGTGTGTGGTTGTGTGTGCTGTTGTGGTTGTGTGTGGTTGTGTGTATGGTTGTGTGTATGGTTGTGTGTGTGGTTGTAGTTGTGTGTGTGGTTGTGTGTGTGGTTGTGTGTGTGGTTGGTTGTGTGGTTGGGTATGTGCGGTTGTGTGTATGTGGTTGTGTGTATGGTTGTGGTTGTGTGTGGTCGTGTGTGTGGTTTTGTGTCTGGTTGAGTGTGTGGTTGTGTGTGTGATTGTGTGTGTGGTTTGTGTAGTTGTGGTTGTGGATGTGGTTGAGTAATTGGGTATGTTGTGTGTGTTGTGTGTGTGGTTGCGTGTGTGGCTGTGCATGTGGTTGGGTGTGTGGTTGGATGTGTGCAGTTGGTTGTGGTTGTGTGTTTGTGGTTGTGTGTATGGTTGGGGTTGTGTGTGGTTGTGTGTGTGGTTGTGTGTGTGGTTGAGTGTGTGTGGTTGTGTGTGTGTTGTGTGTGGTTGTGATTGTGTGTGTGGTTGGGTGTGTTGTTGTGTGTGTGTGGTTGTTTGTGTAGTTGTGTGTGTGTGGTTGTGTGTGTGGTTGTGTGTGGTTGTATGCATTGTTGTGGTTGTGTGGTTGTATATGGGTGTGGTTGTGTATGTGTTGGGTTTAGTTGTGTGTGGTTGTGTGTGTGGTTGTGTGTGTGTGGTTGTGGGTGTTTTTGTGGTTGTGTTGTGGTTGTGTGTACGTGGTTGTGTGTGTGGTTGTGTGTGTGGTTGTGGGTGTTATGTGTGTGGTTGTGGTTGAGTGTGTGGTTGTGGTTATGTGTATGTGGTTGTGTGTGTGGTTGGTTGTGTGGTTGGGTATGTGCGGTTGTGTGTATGTGGTTGTGTGTATGGTTGTGGTTGTGTGTGGTCGTGTGTGTGGTTTTGTGTCTGGTTGAGTGTGTGGTTGTGTTTGTGATTGTGTGTGTGGTTGGGTGTGGTTGTCGTTGGGTGTGGTTGTTTATGTATGGTTGTGTGTGTGGTTGTGTGTGGTTGTGTGTGTGTGTGTGGTTGAGTGTGTGGTTGTGTGAGTGGATATGGTTGTGGGTGCAGTTATGGGTGTGGGTGCAGTTGTGGGTGGGGTGGTTTATGTGGTTGTGGTTGTGTGTGTGGTTGGTTGTGATTGTGTGTGTTGTGTGTGTGGTTGTGTGTGTGGTTGTGAGTGGTCATGTATGGTTGTGTGTGTATATGTGTGTGTGTGTGTGTGGTTGTGTGTATGGTTGTGGTTGTGTGTGATTGTGTGTGTAGATATGGCTGTGTGTGTGGATGTGTGTGTGGTTGTGTGTGTGGTTGTAGTTGTGTGTGTGGTTGTGAGTGTGGTTGTGTTTGTGTGTGGTTGTGAGTGGATGTGTGTGATTGTATGTGTGGTTGTGTTTGTGTGGTTGTATGTGGTTGTGTGTGTGGTAGGTGTGTGGTTGGGTGTGTGTGGTTGTGTGTGTGTGTTGTTGTGTGTATGGTTGTGGTTGTGTGTGGTTGTGTGTGTGGTTGAGTGTGTGGTTGTGTGTGTGGTTGTATGTGGTTTGTGTGGTTGTGGTTGTGTGTGTAGTTGTGGATGTGGTTGAGTGGTTGGATGTGGTTGTGTGTGTTGTGTGTGGTTGTGTGTATGGTTGGGTGTGTGGTGGGGTTGTGTGTGGATGTATGTGGTTGTGTATGTGGTTGTGTGTGTGGTTATGGTTGTGTGTGGTTGTGTGTGTGGTAGGGTGTGTGGTTGGGTGTGTGCGGTTGTGTGTGGTTGTGTGTGTGTGGTTGTGTGTATGGTTGTGGTTGTGTGTAGATGTGGATGTGGTTGAGTGGTTGGGTGTGGTTGTGTGTGTGGTTGTGTGTGTGGTTGGGGGTGAGCGGTTGGGTGTTTTGTGTGTGTGGTTGTTTGTATGGTTGTGGTTGTGTGTGGTTGAGTGTGTGGTTGTGTGTGTGGGGAGGGTGGGGGGGTATGGATGTGTGTGTGGTTGGGTGTGGTTGTGGTTGTGTTTGTGGTTGTGTGTGGCTGTGTGGTTGTGTGTGGCTGTGGGTGTGGTTGTGTGTATGGTTGTGTGTGGTTGTGTGTGGTTGTGTGTGTGGTTGGGTATGTGTGGTTGAGAGTGTGTGGTTGTGGGTGTGTTTGTGTGTGTGGTTATGTGTGTGGTTGTGTGTGTGGTTGTGTGTGCGTGGTTGTGTGTGTGGGTGTGTGTAGTTGTGTGTGTTATCTGTGTGGTTGTGGTTGAGTGTGTAGTTGTGTGTGTGTGGGTGTGTGTATGGTTGTGTGTGTGGTTGTGGTTGTGTGTGGTTGGGTATGTATGGTTGTGTGTGTGGTTGTGTGTGTGCTTGTGTGTGTGGTTGTGTGTGTGGTTGTGTGTGTGGTTGTGATTGTGTGTGTGGTTGTGTGTTGTTGTGGTTGTGTGTGGGTACAGTTGTGGGTGCACGTGTGGTTGTGGGTGTGGGTGTGGATGTGTGGTTGGGTATGGTTGGGTGTAGTTATGTGTGTGGTTGTGTGTGGTTGTGTATGTATGGTTGTGTGTGTGTGGTTGTATATGTGTGGTTGTGTATGTGTGTGGTTGTGTGTGTGGTTGTGTGAGTGGATATGGTTGTGGGTGCGGTTATGGGTGTGGGTGCAGTTGTGGGTGTGTGGTTGTGGTTGTGTGTGTGGTTGTGGTTGTGTGTGTGGTTGGTTGTGGTTGTGTGTGTTGTGTGTGTGGTTGTGTTTGTGGTTGTGTGTGGTTGTGTGTGTGTGGTTGTGTATGGTTGTGTGTGTATATGTGTGTGTGTGTGTGTGGTGTTGTGTGATTGTGTTTGTGGTATGATTGTGTGTGTGGATGTGTGTGTGGTTGTGGTTGTGTGTGTGGTTGTGGGTGTGGTTGTGTGTGTGTGGTTGTGTGTGTGGTTGTGGTTGTTTGTGTGGTTGAGTGGCTGTGTGTGGTTGTGGTTGTGTGTGTGTGGTTGTGAGTATGGTTGTGTGTGTTGTTGTGGTTGTGTGTGGTTCTGAGTGTGGTTGTGTGTGTGGTTGTGGTTGTGTGTGTGGTTGTGGTTGTGTGTGTGGTTGTGTGTGTTGTGTGTGGGTGGTTGTGTTTGTGGTTGTGTGTGGTTGTGTGTGTGGTTGTGTATGTTTGTGTGTGTATATGTGTGTGTGTGTGGTTGTGTGTGATTGTGTTTGTGGTATGGTTGTGTGTGTGGATGTGTGTGTGGTTGTGGTTGTGTGTGTGGTTGTGTGTGTGGTTGTGGTTGTTTGTGTGGTTGAGTGGTTGTGTGTGGTTGTGTGGTTGTGGTTGTGTGTGTGTGTGTGGTTGTGTATATGGTTGTGGGTGTGGTTGTGGTTGTGTGTGGTTCTGAGTGTGGTTGTGTGTGTGGTTGTGTGTGTGGTTGTGTGTGTGTGTATGTGGTTGTGTGAGTGGATATGGTTGTGGGTGCGGTTATGGGTGTGGGTGCAGTTGTGGGTGTCTGGTTTATGTGGTTGTGGTTGTGTGTGTGGTTGGTTGTGGTCGTGTGTGTTGTGTGTGTGGTTGTGTGTGCGGTTGTGAGTGGTTATGTATGGCTGTGTGTGTATATGTGTGTGTGTGTGTGTGGTTGTGTGTATGGTTGTGGTTGTGTGTGATTGTGTGTGTGGCTATGGCTGTGTGTATGGATGTGTGTGTGGTTGTGTGTGTGGTTGTGTGTGTGGTTGTAGTTGTGTGTGTGGTTGTGGGTGTGGTTGTGTTTGTGTGTGGTTGTGAGTGGATGTGTGTGATTGTATGTGTGATTGTGTTTGTGTGGTTGTATGTGGTTATGTGTGTGATAGGTGTGTGGTTGGGTGTGTGTGGTTGGGTGTGGTTGTGTGTGTGTTGTTGTGTGTATGGTTGTGGTTGTGTGTGGTTGTGTGTGTGGTTGAGTGTGTGGTTGTGTGTGGTTTGTGTGGTTGTGGTTGTGTGTGTAGTTGTGGATGTGGTTGAGTGGTTGGGTGTGGTTGTGTGTGTTGTGTGTGGTTGTGTGTGTGGTTGGGTGTGTGGTTGGGGTTGTGTGTGGATGTATGTGGTTGTGTATGTGGTTGTGTGTGTGTTTATGGTTGTGTGTGGTTGTGTGTGTGGTTGGGCGTGTGGTTGGGTGTGTGCGGTTGTGTGTGTGTGTGGTTGTGGGTGTGGTTGTGTGTGTGTGGTTGTGTGTGTGGTTGTGGTTGTTTGTGTGGTTGAGTGGCTGTGTGTGGTTGTGTGGTTGTGGTTGTGTGTGTGTGGCTGTGTGTATGGTTGTGTGTGTGGTTGTGGTTGTGTGTGGTTCTGAGTGTGGTTGTGTGTGTGTGATTGTGTGTGTGTGTGGTTGTGTGTGTGTGTGTGTGTGTGGTTGTGTGTGTGGTTGTGTGAGTGGATATGGTTGTGGGTGCGGGTATGGGTGTGGGTGCAGTTGTGGGTGTGTGGTTTATGTGGTTGTGGTTGTGTGTGTGGTTGGTTGTGGTTGTGTGTGTTGTGTGTGTGGTTGTGTGTGTGGTTGTGAGTGGTTATGTATGGTTATGTGTGTATATGTGTGTGTGTGTGTGTGTGGTTGTGTATATGGTTGTGGTTGTGTGTGATTGTGTGTGTGGGTATGGCTGTGTATGTGGATGTGTGTGTGGTTGTGGTTGTGTGTGGGTGCAGTTGTGGGTACGGGTGTGGTTGTGGTTGTGTGTGTGGTTGTGTGTGTGTGGTTGTGTGTGTGGTTGTGTGTGTGGTTGTGTGTGGGTGTGTTTGTGTGTGTGGGTGTGGGTGCAGTTGTGGGTGCGGATGCAGTTGTGGGTGTGGGTGTGGGTGTGTGGTTGGGTGTGGTTGTGGTTGTGTGTGGTTGGGGTTGTGTGTGTTGTGTGTGTGGTTATGTGTGTGGTTGTGTATGTGCGGTTGTGTGTGGTTATGTGTGTGTGTGTGTGGTTGTGTGTATGGTTGTGGTTGTGTGTGGTTGTGTGTGTTTGGTTGTGCTTGTGTGTGTGGTTGTGTGTGTGTGGTTGTGGTTGTTTATGGATGTGGTAATCGGTGCGGCTGTTGTTGTGGGTGTGTGTGTGGATGTGTGGTTGGGTGTGGTTGGGTGTGGTTGTGTGTGTGGTTGTATGTGGTTGTGGTTGTGTGTGGTTGTGTGTGTGTGTGGTTGTGTGTGGGTTGTGTGTGTGGTTGTGTGTGTGGTTGTGTGTGAGTGGTTGTGTGTGTGTGTGTGGTTGTGTGTGTGGTTGTGGTTGTGTGTGTGTGGTTGTGTGTGTTGTTGTGGTTGTGTGTGGTTGTGTGTGTGTGTGTGTTTGTGGTTGTGTGTGTGGTTGTGTGTGTGGTTGGGTGTGTGGTTGGGTGTGTGGTTGGGTGTGTGGTTGGATGTGTGCGGTTGGGTGTGTGCGGTTGGGTGTTGTTGGACTTGGCCCTTCTGGCAAGTTCACCGCTAGAACTTTTTGCAGTATCCTAGCCTTTTTCCTGTGTTGTACTAGTGGTTTTAGGCCTCTAGGCGCTTTCACACTGTGTCCCAGTGGAAAGCGCGTGCGCTCTGTGTGGTTGAGTGAGACTGACCTGCCCTCCCATAGGAATGCATGGGGGAATGTATGTGTCCCTGGTAGTTCCTGATGCGTGGGGAGTGCAGGTGCGAGTTTGGTATGTACGGACTCATGTGATGAAATGCTGCGCGATGATGTGTGCGGCATCCATGTAGCTAGTGTAGAAGTGCCACTTCTAGACGCTGGCATAAATGTGCAGTGACTGCCTGGCGTGTGATTGGCTGGTGAGCCTGGCTCCAGGAGTCAGGGTGGGTCTGCCCCAGTGGTGGGTGGAGAGCTCTGCAGGTTGATGAGTGGGAGGAGTGCACCTAGGACCTGAATAGGGCTGGGCTTTTCCCACACAATGCTGGCTCTGCCCCCTGTGGTGCGACTGATGACCCTGGCCTGCTCTGTGAATAGGGAGAGGGGCTGAGCAAAACAAAGTGCTCAGGAACCAGTTGTATCTGGTTCGCCCCTTCCCTGCACCTTTGAGAACAAAGGATTTGGTGTATAAAAGAGGGGCTGTGACCCCATGAAAATGTTCTCGTTCTGACTTGAATCTACCAGGGGCGTGCTGCTGCTGGGGCCCAGGGGAAGGCTTGCCTCCGTGGGCCCTGCCCAGCCCCTGGATGCCTGATGGACTTGGTGGGGCCTTTTTGCTGTTTTCTGGATCCATCAAGGACTTTGTTTCTACCGCCTGGTGAGTGCTTGGATCCTGACATGAGGGGGCTTGCTGCTGGTGGGGCCCAGGTGGGACCGCCATGGGGGCTGCCTCCCTGCTGGAGGGTCCTGTGTGCTGGCCCCTGGGCCCTACATGGCCCCCTGGATGCTGCCAATGGCGTGGTCCAACCTTTTTGCACCCGGAGTGCGCTGTGCTTCCCCAGGAGAGGGAGAGCCTGGGGGCTGAGCAGCACGGCGCTGAAGCCCTGGCTGAGGGAATCCCCAGCGTAGGGATTTCCCCCCTCCTTCTGAGCCTTGCGGGTGCCCACCCCGCTTATTTCGCTATTTCGACGGCGGGTGCCCACCCCGCATTCTGGTGAGCTCGCAGGTGCCCACCCCGCTCTATATTTTAATTTTGGAGGGAGCCTACCCCTCATTGCCCCCGAGAGCTGAGATCTCTGCTGCTGTCCGCGGCCCGCCAGGTTGTGGGCGGGGCCGCGGGACGGAAGCGGAAGTGCCGCAATTTTCATGGGAGGAAGTGCCGGAGCCTCGCAGGCTCCATCTACAAAGTCCCGGTCCCGAGATGGGGGACCGGGTGAAGCGTGGTGCGACGTGGCTGCCCCCTTCACGGAGGGCGGGAGCCCACCCCGCCTCCGCGAGCCGATGAGGTGAAGTCCCGGGTCCCAGGAAGGGGCCTGGGTGAAGACTGGGCGAGAAGAGTCCAGTCCAGCCTTTGCCCCAGCCAGTGAGTGACGAGGGCTGGGGGGGGGAAGAGGGGACCGAGGCACCAGTACCGGTGCCTACTGCCTGAGCGGCCCCACATGGCAGTGGGCCGCTCCAACGACGGGGGCACATTGTTTAAAGAGCCTAGAGGGCTCCAACCTACGCGGCATTATTTGCTTAGAGCCCCGAGTGAGGCTCCAACATACGGGGGCATTTTATCTTGCTGAGTCCTAGCAAGGGACTCCAACGTTGGCCCCCCTCATTTGTTCAGAGCCCGGGGAGGCTCCAACGAGGGGCCAGTTTTGCCAGTGGCGCCGCCGTAGCGGCCCACTGTAGTTCTTGGGGACATGTGTATGTTTGAGCCCAGGGGGCTCTAGCGTGTTGGATATTGTTACAGGGGCCATTGAGAGCCCAGGCCTCCTATTTGCCTCCCAGCTGCGCAGCACTTAGTGCCAGCTGCAGCGTTTAGGCCCTATGCTTGTCCCCAGCTGCCCAGCAAGTAGTGGGCAGCTGCTACATTTAGGTTCTGGCGCAACCTGGACTCTAATGTGATTTTGGTGCTAGGAAATGTACGGTGTAGTATGTTTTGTGCACCCTGTGTTCATGCTTTTGGTGCTAGGAAATGTACGGTGTAGTATGTTTTGCGCACCCTGTGTTCATGCTTTTGGTGCTAGGAAATGTACGGTGTAGTGTGTTTTGCGCACCCTGTGTTCATGATTGGGTGCTAGGAAATGTACTGTGTATAGCATGTTTTGCGCACCCTGTGTTTTATACCTCTAAATGTGGTCATTTCTGCCTAGGGGGTTGGTTTACCTGTTTAGGTTGGTGTTAGGGAGATTGTACTTCCCTGTGCGATATACGCCCCTAGTGTAGGTATACTTAGGTGGTTAGGTCTAATGCGTTCGACCAAAGAGAAATTGCATAATGTGTTTATGCCCCTGTGATGGATGCAGGATAGGTTTTATACCTGATGCTAGTGTGATGACGCTGAGGTCATTATTGCGCCAGTAGTTACTGGTTGTGCTCTACCGTGCTAATTTGTGTTACAGTTAGTATATGTCCTATATGTACAAATTGGTGATTTGTGCTAATTCTGACGGTGGCCCTGTGGCCCTGTCCCGTGTAAATAGTCCCTTGTAAAATTCTGCCCAGTGCCAGTTGGCACAGTGTAAATTGTGTGAATATTATCTAATGTGTTTGGTATAATACAAAGGCTATTTTTATATAATACCTTGTGTGGAGTTTCTTTTGTGGTGGGCCTTGGGTGTTGTCGCTGGGTGCGCGCGCAAACGCTTTACACATTGCTTCCGGGATAAGCCTGACTGCTCGTGCCAAGCTACCAAGGGGGTGAGCAGGGGTTATCTTTGGCGTGTAACTCCCCAGCCCTGACTAGAGTGGTGGTTTCTGCCTGGCTTTGGCGCAAGCCCTAGCCAACCAGAAATCCCATTTCTAACATTGGTGATCAGCGGTGGGATTAGGACTTGCGTTTGCGCTGTACCGCAGCAGCAACTCGCTGCACTACAAAACTCTGCATTTTAGATAGTCACATGGTATAGGGATTATTGTTCTAAATTGTTTTAAGTGTCATTTCTGTGTTTCTGGATTCACCAGTAAGGGTGGTATCCAGTGGTGGCAGCAGATGTGTGTCCAGTGCATGTATTCCCATTCCCAGTTCCCGGGGTAATGGTACCTGTGTCACGTGGTGGTCAGGTTGAGAAATCAGGGGCGGTAGAAACTGTCTTACCAGTCTTGGGAGGGGTTTGGGGATGAATGTGTAATGCGCTGGATGAATGTGAATGTCCCATTCCCAGTTCCCGGAGTAATGGTACCTGTGTCACGTGGTGGTCAGGTTGAGAAATCAGGGGCGGTAGAAACTGTCTTACTAGTCTGGGGGTGTGTGTGTGTGGATGAATGGTGTGAGTTCTCTGAAATAAGGAGCTTGCTGAATACTTTGGTGTGAGTTCTCTGAAATAAGGAGCTTGCTGGTTGATTGGGTGTGAGTTCTCTGGGATAGGGAGCTTGCATTGGGGAGTGATTCCAAAAGGAGTGGCTGAGGTGTCTTCCAGCCCAGCTTGGTGGAAGAGGTTCAGAGTAGCCCAGCTAGGTCTCGGTGTAGGGGCTCACGTCCTGTCTCTGCGGAGCAGTGGGTGGGACTGCGTGTCTCCAGGTGCCCGAAACCCAGTCTCAGGGCCCGGATGGTTTCTTTAGGGAACATCAGGTCGGGGGCCTAGGCTGTACCAATAGGTCATTTGAGGAGGATCTCCCAGTGTCTAGAGGACGTGGAATGTCTGTAATCAGAGCTCCAGTAGTCCTGGTGTCTGGCGGTACCGCTCCAGTTGGGAGGGTGCGGAAGTCCAGAGGGAGGGGTGAGAGGGGGAGGGATTCCCAGTGGGAACCAGTAGGTCAGGGACCAGCCGGGAGGGCTGAGTCACCACTGAGTGACCGTGGTGTCACCACTTCTGTCCTGGGGGGTCTGCACGCACTGTCAGATGGACAGGAGGTAGTGAGATCAGCGCCAGGCAGACTGTCACACGACCCATTAGTTATGTGTCACCCTCGTTAAGTCCTGGTTCGCCAGGCATCTGACCAAAGGGTATGTCCCTCGGTTGGGGAGCCAGTAGTCGGTGTTTCCGGATCTGGACGTAAGGGCAGCTGTAGTCCTGAGGGCAGGTGGGGCTCATCTTAAGTGAAGAGACCCTGCTCTAAAGTGGAAGGGGGTGCAGAGGGAGGGAGTCCTCGCCTCTGACCCCTTGGATCTCTGGTGATAGACCAGTTGGTGGAGAGAGGTCCTGAACTGGTGGGAGAGTTGTGTTCTGATGGGTGCTTCCCTGGGAGGGTGCAGAACCCCAGAAGTAGAGGTAGGGTGGGGCATTCTTGCCCGTGACCTCTGGTCAGCCTGAGGGTGCGGACCCTAGGTTGAAGGATCAGTGGTAGTTGGGAACTACACTGAGAGGGAGAGTGGAGAATGGCTTGTATGCCAGGGGTTACTACACCCCACTCTGGGTTTGGCAAGGACCAGTGGTATCTGGGTGGCCTAGGGCCTGGTCCTGGCCGTGGACAACTAGGTAATACCAGTGGGGTAGCCTAGTTGGGCCTGAGTTTTTTTCGGTAGTTTTTTTTCAGATGGAACCACGTTGATTGAGAATGGCGTAGAACCAGAGAGTGTCCCTGCAGTGCGGGCCTGCGTCCGTGTTCTATCGACCCAAGCAGGGAAGACCATCACGGTGGTGATTGGTCTGCCCCGCGTTTTGGCTGGAAGGGGGTTGTGTCGGACTTGGCCCTTCTGGCAAGTTCACCCCTAGAACTTTTTGCAGTATCCTAGCCTTTTTCCTGTGTTGTACTAGTGGTTTTTGGCCTCTAGGCGCTTTCACACTGTGTCCCAGTGGAAAGCGCGTGCACTCTGTGTGGTTGAGTGAGGCTGACCTGCCCTCTCATAGGAATGCATGGGGGAATGTATGTGTCCCTGGTAGTTCCTGATGCGTGGGGAGTGCAGGTGCGAGTTTGGTATGTACGCACTCGTGTGATGAAATGCTGCGTGATGATTTGTGCGGCATCCATGTAGCTAGTTTAGAAGTGCCACTTCTAGACGCTGGCATAAATGTGCAGTGACTGCCTGGCGTGTGATTGGCTGGTGAGCCTGGCTCCAGGAGTCAGGGTGGGTCTGCCCCAGTGGTGGGTGGAGAGCTCTGCAGGTTGATGAGCGGGAAGAGTGCACCTAGGACCTGAATAGGGCTGGGCTTCCCCACACAATGCTGGCTCCGCCCCCTGTGGTGTGACTGATGACCCTGGCCTGCTCTGTGAATAGGGAGAGGGGCTGAGCAAAACAAAGTGCTCAGGAACCAGTTGTATCTGGTTCGCCCCTTCCCTGCACCTTTGAGAACAAAGGATTTGGTGTATAAAAGAGGGGCTGTGACCCCATGAAAATGTTCTCGTTCTGACTTGAATCTACCAGGGGCGTGCTGCTGCTGGTGCCCAGGGGAAGGCTTGCCTCCCTGGGCCCTGCCCAGCCCCTGGATGCCTGATGGACTTGGTGGGGCCTTTTTGCTGTTTTCTGGATCTATCAAGGACTTTGTTTCTAGCACCTGGTGAGCGCTTGGATCCTGACAGGAGGGGGCTTGCTGCTGGTGGGGCCCAGGTGGGACCGCCAGGGGGCTGCCTCCCTGCTGGAGGGCCCTGTGTGCTGGCCCCTGGGCCCTACATGGCCCCCTGGATGCTGCCAATGGCGTGGTCCAACCTTTTTGCGCCCGGAGTGCGCTGTGCTTCCCCAGGAGAGGGAGAGCCTGGGGGCTTAGCAGCGCGGCGCTGCAGCCCTGGCTGAGGGAATCCCCAGCGTAGGGATTCCCCCCCTCCTTCTGAGCCTTGCGGGTGCCCACCCCACTTATTTCGCTATTTCGACGGCGGGTGCCCACCCCGCATTCTGGTGAGCTCGCGGGTGCCCACCCCGCTCTATATTTTAATTTTGGAGGGAGCCTACCCCTCATTGCCCCTGAGAGCCAAGATCTCTGCTGCCGTCCGCGGCCCGCCTGGTTGTGGGCGGGGCCGCGGGACTGAAGCGGAAGTGCCGCCATTTTCATGGGAGGAAGTCCCGGAGCCTCGCAGGCTCCATCTACAAAGTCCCGGTCTCGAGATGGGGGACCGGGTGAAGCGTGGTGCGACGTGGCTGCCCCCTTCACGGAGAGCGGGAGCCCACCCCGCCTCCGCGAGCCGATGAGGTGAAGTCCCGGGTCCCAGGAGGGGGCCCGGGTGAAGACTGCAGCGCGGGGCTCCCAGGAGTGAGGGAAGCCCCGCGCCGCGAGAAGAGTCCAGTCCAGCCTTCGCCCCAGCCGGTGAGTGACGAGGGCTGGGGGGGACGAGGGGACCGAGGCACCAGTACCGGTGCCTACTGCCTGAGCGGCCCCACATGGCAGTGGGCCACTCCAACGACGGGGGCACATTGTTTAAAGTGCCTAGAGGCTCCAACATACGGGGGCATTTTATCTTGCTGAGTCCTAGCAAGGGACTCCAACGTTTGCCCCCCTCATTTGTTCAGAGCCCGGGGAGGCTCCAACGAGGGGGCCAGTTTTGCCAGTGGCGCCGCCGTAGTGGGCCACTGTAGTTCTTGGGGACATGTGTATGTTTGAGCCCAGGGGGCTCCAGCGTGTTGGATATTGTTACAGAGGCCATTGAGAGCCCAGGCCTCCTATTTGCCTTCCCAGCTGCACAGCACTTAGTGCCAGCTGCAGCGTTTAGGCCCTGTCCTTGTCCCCAGCTGCCCAGCAAGTAGTGGGCAGCTGCTACGTTTAGGTTCTGGCGCAACCTGGACTCTAATGTGATTTTGGTGCTAGGAAATGTACGGTGTAGTATGTTTTGCGCACCCCGTGTTCATGCTTTTGGTGCTAGGAAATGTACGGTGTAGTATGTTTTGCGCACCCTGTGTTCATGCTTTTGGTGCTAGGAAATGTACGGTGTAGTATGTTTTGCGCACCCTGTGTTCATGATTGGGTGCTAGGAAATGTACTGTGTATAGCATGTTTTGCGCACCCTGTGTTTTATACCTCTAAATGTGGTCATTTCTGCCTCGGGGGTTGGTTTACCTGTTTAGGTTGATGTTAGGGAGATTGTACTTCCCTGTGCGATATACGCCCCTAGTGTAGGTATACTTAGGTGGTTAGGTCTAATGCGTTAGACCAAAGAGAAATTGCATAATGTGTGTATGCCCCTGTGATGGATGCAGGATAGGTTTTATACCTGATGCTAGTGTGATGACGCTGAGGTCATTATTGCGCCAGTAGTTACTGGTTGTGCTCTACCGTGCTAATTTGTGTTACAGTTAGTATATGTCCTATATGTACAAATTGGTGATTTGTGCTAATTCTGACGGTGGCCCTGTGGCCCTGTCCCGTGTAAATAGTCCCTTGTAAAATTCTGCCCAGTGCCAGTTGGCACAGTGTAAATTGTGTGAATATTATCTAATGTGTTTGGTATAATACAAAGGCTATTTTTATATAATAGCTTGTGTGGAGTTTCTTTTGTGGAGGGCCTTGGGTGTTGTCGCTGGGTGCGTGCGCAAACACTTTACACATTGCCTCCGGGATAAGCCTGACTGCTCGTGCCAAGCTACCAAGGGGATGAGCAGGGGTTATCTTTGGCGTGTAACTCCCCAGCCCTGACTAGAGTGGTGGTTTCTGCCTGGCTTTGGCGCAAGCCCTAGCCAACCAGAAATCCCATTTCTAACAGGTGTGGTTGAGTGTGTGTGGTTGTGTGTATGTTTGTGGTTGTGAGGGTTGTTTGTGTGGTTGTGGTTGTGTGTGTGGTTGTGGATGTGGTTGAGTGGTTGGGTGTGGTTATGTGTGTTTTGTGTGTGGTTGGGTGTGTGGTTGGGTGTGTGCGGTTGTGTGTGGTTGTGTGTGTGGTTTTGTGTATGGTTGTGGTTGTGTGTGGTTGTGTGTGTGATTGAGTGTGTGGTTTTGTGTGTGGTTGTGTGTGGTTGTGGTTTTGTGGTTGTGTGTGGTTATATGTGTTTGGTTGTGTGTGTGGTTGTGTGTGGTTGTGTGTGTGTGGTTGTGTATGTGGTTGTGTGTGGTTGTGTGTGTGGTTGTGTATGTGTGGTTGTGTGTGTGGGTGTGGTTGTGGGTGTGGTTGTGTGTGTGGTTTTGTGTGGTTGTGAGTATGTGCTTGTGTGTGTGTGTGTGTGCTTGTGTGTGTGGTTGTGTGTGGTTGTGTGTGTGGTTGTGTGTGTGGCTGTGTGTGTGTGGTTGTGTGTGTGTGGTTGTGTTGTGTGTGTGTGTGGTTGTGTGTGTGGTTGTGGTTGTGTGTGTGGTTGTGTGTGGTTGTGGTTGTGTGTGTGGTTGTGTGTGTGGTTGTGTGTGGTTGTGGTTGTGTGTATGTTGTGTGTGGTTGTGTCTGGTTGTGTGTGTTGTGTGTATGGTTGTGGTTGTGGGTGTGGTTGTGTATGAGGTTGTGTGTGTGATTGGGTATGGTTGTGTGTGTGGTTGTGTGTGTGTGATTGTATATGTAGTTGTGGTGTGTGTATGGGTGTGTGGCTGTGTGTGGGGGGTGTGGTTGTGTGTGTGGTTGTGTGTGGTTTTGTGTGGTTGTGTGTGGTTGTGTGTCTGGTAGTGTGTCTGGTTGTGTGTCTGGTTGTGTGTCTGGTTGTGTGTCTGGTTGTGTGTTTGGGTGTGTGTATGGTTGTGTGTGTTATGTGTATGGTTGTGGTTGTGTGTGTGGTTGTGGTTGTGTTTGTGTGTGCGGGGGGTATATTGATGTGTGTGTGATTGGGTGTGGTTGTGGTTGTGTGTGTGGTTGTAGGTGAGGTTGTGGTTGTGTGTGTGTGGTTGTTTGTGTGGTTGTTTGTGTGGTTGTGTGTGTGGTTGTGTGTGTGGTTGTGTGTGTGGTTGTGTGTGTGGTTGTGTGTGTGGTTGTGTGTGTGGTTGTGTGTGTGGTTGTGGTTGTGGGTGTGTGTGTGGTTGTGTGTGTGGTTGTGTGTGTGGGGTTGTGTGTGCATCGTTGTGTGTTTGGTTGTGTGTGTGGTTGTGTGTGTTATGTGTCTGGTTGTGGTTGAGTGTGTGGTTGTGAATGTGTGTGTGTGTGGGTGTAGATGTGTATATGGTTGTGTGTGTGGTTGTGTGTGGTTGTGGTTGTGTGTGGTTGTGTGTGTGTATGGCTGTGTGTGGTTGTGTGTGTGCTTGTGTGTGTGGTTGTGATTGTGTGTGTGGTTATGTGAGTGGTAGTGGTTGTGTGTGGGTGCAGTTGTGGGTGTGGTTGTGGGGGTGTGTGTGGATGTGTGGTTGGGTGTAGTTGGGTGTAGTTGTGTGTGTGGTTATGTGTGGTTGTGTGTGTGTGGTTGTGTGTAGTTGTGTGTGTGTGGTTGTGTGTAGTTTTGTGTGTGTGTTTGTGTGTGCGGTTGTGTGTGGTTGTGTGTGTGTGTGATTGTGTGTGGGTGTGGTTGTGGGTGCGGGCGCAGTTGTGGGTGCAGATGCGGTTGTGTGTGTGTGGATGTGTGGTTGGGTGTGCTTGTGTATGTGGTTGTGTGTGTGGTTGTGGTCATGTGTGTTGTGTGTGTGGTTGTGTGTGTGGTTGTGTGTGTGTGGTTGTGTGTGGTTGTATGTGTATGTGTGTGTATGTGTGGTTGTGTGTATGGTTGTGGTTGTGTGTGTGGTTGTGGGTGTGGTTGTGGTTGTATGTGGGTGGTTGTGGGTGCAGCTGTGGTTGTGGGTGTGTGTGTGGATGTGTGGTTGTGTGTTGTTGGGTGTGGTTGTGTGTAGGAGAGTAGGGTCTGCTATCCTATGGTCACCCCAAATTTTTGCTTTTTGCTTCACTGGTTTTTGACATATTGAGGCTGTGGGCCTGCCAATCAGACCCCCAGCCTGCTGTTCTCTCTACTAAATTAAAACTATGCACCCTAGGTGCATAACCAATTGGAAGTGGATCACCCTGTCAGCCCCTGTACCAGTGTACACTAGGTACCCAGGGCATTGGTGTACCCAAGGCCTGCCAGGGGCTGAAGCATGTATTATGCCACCCCAGGCTTGGCCTAACAATCTGACACAACTGGCTGATCACTCAGCTGGGGGAAGTTGGTGTAATCACCTCTTACTTAGGTGTAGTATACCTATACCTAACCTTAAATGGGACACCTGGTAACCTATAAGTCACTCCTATGGCAGGCCTTAACAATCCTGAAGGCAGAGTGCTTGGTTCCATGTGAGATGGTGCTCTGGCATGAGCTGAGCCTGTCTGCAGTGGTCGGAACAACTTCCTTCTACTGTTTCCAGATATCGTCATACCATATACTCTTAAGTGCATTATGAACCTCGCGGTTAAATGCTAACTTTGGTTTGGCTTTATCAAAACATGTCGAGTAAGGTGTCATACGAATTGGAATACTAACCCCTCGCCAATTCTGGCGACGGGGTTAGCATTCCACCCTTCTAGAGGGACACGACATGTACAGTGCCTGAAACCCGGGTAAAATCAGACATAGCCTCAGCTCCACAAAATGGATGCTGCCACCACAGACACAAGTCTGCCCTCCTGCTGCTGGGAGTCCTTCCAGCTTGGGAGGTGTGGACAAAGGGTTTCCTGCCAGGGGAGGTGCGTGCACCACCCCAGACAGGATTTTGTGTATTGGTCAGGTAGGGCTTGAAAGAAACCAGACATGCCTGTGGCTCACAAGGAGCCTCGGTGCATATGCCAGTTCAAACCGGTCCTGGGGCACACCAGTCCCGGGCCTGAGGCGAGCTGGACAAAGGATTGGGGGTGCACCACCCCCCTTCCTGGTCCCACCCATAGGGAGGGACCTAGCAGGTAGTCCGGCCCCTAGAATCCGCTTAAAGGTAGGAGCTGTGTCCTAAGACTTCAGACATCCTGGAATCAACTTAATACTAAGAAGAAGACGGGAACTTCGACGCTCTGCTGCACAGAGGACTGAAGCCAATCTCCCCTGTGGTCAGGGAGTGACCACCTTGCTAACGCAAGCACCATCCAGCGATTCAACGTCTGCTTTGCCGCCGCCTCCCGCCGGAGCCCGAGCCCAGAGACTGACAAGACCTGGACCTCCAGACCTCTCACCGCCCGATCCACAGTCCCTGAAAAGAGGAGACCCGTGGAGGCACCGAGACACGTGGAGCCAGCCATCTTGGAACGACTACGACAAGCTGACAAGTGCAACAACCGAGGCTCCCTCCAAGTTGTGCTTTCAGATCTGAGAAGCCCAACACCCGAGCAGCATCTGCACCAAAGGTGAGCCCTCCAGCATCTCCACGATCTGCGTGGGGCCCTTCTGCATTTTGCCACTCGACGCGCCTAACCGGTTGCTGGCCGCTGGCTAGTAGCCATCTTGGCGACGAACTTCAAGAAATACACCGCTGGTCTGGTTGCTCCAGACTGGCCCTTGCTCCCCTCCAAAGGAGCAGTCCCTCTGACCTTGCTGGTCAGAACCATCAGCTTATTTCATCTCCTACAACAATTGCTTTTGCCAAGGCTTGTTTGCATCGATCAAGTCGCCGACACCGCCGACAGCGAGAGCCTGCGTGGGACAGCTCGTGAACCGACTCCTGGACGTCGTCGACCTCCAGGGACCACGTGGCTGCAGAGACAAGCTACACCTTCCTTCCTGTTTGCACCCGACATTGCCTGGTACCCACCTGGTGCCACGCCGGTCACTGGCTAGTGACTGTGAACACTGTCCCCTCTGCTTACAGGTCTTCAACATCTCCGATCCACTCTTGGATCCACTGCATCTCTCCCGGACCGACCGCCTGCAGCATCTTTGTCTTCAAGCTCCACGGAACAGATAGAAGAAACCCGACGCACTTCGAGGCCTATGCACCCGCTTCCTGTGGGTGAGGTAAAGCTGGCACACCTGTGCCCAAGTGTAGTATTACATCTCTAGTGCCTGTGTTCCAAATCTTGAGTTCCTAGTCCATCCGGAAGATCCTCTTTGCAGTAACTTTGTACTTTTTACGCACCCATTGAAACCTATGGGAGCACGCGTGTGACTATTTGCTCTGCACACGCCACCCGTGGACCTCCTGGTCACTAACTGACGTTAGCTCCTTGTAGGCCCAGCGATTCTAGAGGCCCTAGGCCTTTTTCCTTTTCTGTTCGTGGTACTTATACCACTATTTTAGTATATGGTTTGAGTGGCCACGAGGGCCTATCCATATAAAGTGCAACTTCTGTGTATTCTGTGATAATCTTGTTGGACGATTTGTGCTCCTGTGCTCATAAAGAGACTAGGGGTTACTTTGAGAAATAAATACATATATATTTTGAATATATATCTGTGTGGTGTCCTTTCATTGGTATAAAAGGGGGTTGCATTTGGTAAAACAGCTGGCTTAACACGCTTCACGAGTTTAGCCTCAAAGACTGCTTAGCCTACGCTACCACTAGGGCAGCTAGTCCGAAAAGGTTGACTTACAACCACACCATAAGGGTTGCTTGGCATGGTACAAGGTGATCACTTTAACTAGTGAGCATCATATACCAGGCCAACTTCTCACATTGGTGAGCAGCGGTTGGATTTGAGCTTGCTGTGTTTTACCATTGTAATCTCTTGGTTACCAATTGAAAGATCACATAGGTACCTGTAGGTACATATAAAACAAGATTAGATATACATAAGTTCTACTGAACTTAGTTGTTGTAGAGCAAAGGGAGTAGCACACCCTGACTACAACTGCTAGATAGGTTTAGTAGGCAAACCCAAGTGTAGGTAGATTGCAACACATCCACCCACACTTAAGAGCAATGGCCGGGGCAGAGGGGTCCACTGTACCCATCTCTGTTGAGAGTGACCCCCAGAGGGCACCATCCAGCTTTGCTACCCTTAATCAGAATGAGCTCAGGCATTTGGCAACTCTTAGAGGCCTTAAACAGCCCAAGAACCCTAACTCTGCTGAGCTCAGAGAACTCTTACAGAATGATGAGAATCAGAGAGAACTCAAGAAAGCTTCCCAGTTAGCCCCCTTAGGGACAGGAACAGGAGGCCCCCCTTCTGAAGATGCCACAGAGGTACCCCCTTCCAATAGTCACCCCTTAGATGGGATGCCTACCACAGAGGAAGAAAGTGATGGGGATACAGATGTGAGTGGGGATGAAGGGAGAACTAGCCCAGTGCCAAGTGTTATACTTGGCCCAGCTAAACTAAGGCTATTGGGGACTGACAGTGGGTTCACCCCATTGGATCTCCCCAGTGGACTTAACACAGGGCTTGGAAGGCAAAGGAATCGCTCAGGTGACTCCAATGCTTCCCATGGCTCTAGAGGCTCTCAAGGTCACTCCAGAAGGAGACTGACCACCCCTCAGAGGAGGGAACCTGAGGCCAGAATGCAGGAAGCCCAGCTGAGGATCAGGAAGCAGGAGCTAGAAGTAGCCCTGATGGAAGAAAAACTGAACAAGGCTAGGCAACCTAGAGAGAGTGGGTCTATACCCACTGGTGGCAGCATTGTCCCTAAGGACAAAGATAGGGTCTTTGATAATAGGAACCTGTCTAAGGTTGTGCCCCCCTACAAAAGTGGGGATGACATCCACAAATGGATAACTGCTCTTGAGAGAGCCTGCAAAGTACAGCAGGTTCCTGAAGACCAGTGGGCAGCAATCCTCTGGCTCTCCTTTGAAGGAAGAGGCAGAGACAGACTCCTCACTGTTAGAGAAGAGGATGTCAGAAACTACAGAGTCCTGAAGAGTGTTCTGGTAGATGGGTTAGGCTTAACCACTGAACAGTACAGGTTAATGTTCAGAGACACCCAAAAGACACAGACTCAGGACTGGTCTGAATATGTTGAATGTGCCACTAAGGCTTTGGAGGTTTGGTTGCTGGGAAGTAAGGTATCTGATTTTACAGGATTGTATAATTTGATGATGAGAGAACAGATTTTAAATAACTGTCAAAACCAGCAACTGCATCAACACTTGGTTGACTCTGATCTGACCTCTCCCCAAGAATTGGGAAAGAAGGCAGACAAATGGGTCAGAACCAGGGTTAAGCAAAAGAACCAGAACCAGGGCCAAGGGGGTGATCAGAAGAAAACAGACCAAAAGGGTGGAGATCAGAAATCTAAAGACCAGAAGTCTTCAACAGGGCCCCAAACTACTGCTAAGGAGGGTGGGTCCCAACAACAGTCCAAAAAGAAGAAAGAAGGTCAAAAGAAACCCTGGTGCAATCATTGCAAAAATACAACTCACTGGACTAGTGATTGCAAAAAGGGTGGAGCCCCCAACACTGTTGCCCCTAAGGCACCTGCTCCCAGTACTACTGTTAGCAGTGTTGGTCCCCAGACAAAGGGTGTAGTGGGAATCACTATGGGAACTGAAGGAGATTCTGACTTAGACAGAACCCTGACACAGGCAGTCTTGATCTGTGATGGGGACATTGATTTGTCCCTGACTGTGAGCCCCAGTAACCTGGGCAAGTACAGACAGACTCCTTTAATTAATGACAAAGTGGCTCAAGCCTACAGGGACACATGTGCCAGTGTCACTATGGTGACACCAGGCTTTGTGGACCCTGGACAGTACATACCAGGTGAGAACTACCTGGTGACCAATGCCAGCAATGCCACTACTTCACACAGTGTGGCAGTTGTTAACTTCTCATGGGGAGGGGTAACTGGCCTCAAAAGGGTTGTGGTTAGTGCAGACCTCCCAGTAGAATGTTTGTTGGGCAATGACCTAGAGAGTTCTCTATGGTCAGAAGTGGAGTACAGGACTCATGCAGAGATGTTAGGTATATCATCACATGTCCTTGCTGTGACCAGGTCACAGGCCAAAAAGTGCCTCACTGAACCTCAGGTCTTGGATCCTGGAACAATGGACCAAGCACCTACCAAGAAGAAGAACAGGAGGGTCAAGGCTGTGCCTTCCCCCCTGCCTCAGAGTGATGATCAGCCTTCCCAGGAAGCTGATCTAGAGGACCCTGAAGGAACTGTCCCTGAAGAGCTTGAACCTGATCAGGTTGAGTTTCTGGGGACAGGGGGACCTTCAAGGGCTGACTTGAGGCAGGCTCAGTTATCCTGTCCCTCTCTTGAACCCCTCAGACAGCTGGCTGCTGCTGAGGCTGCTGGGAATGCTCAAGGTACCCATAAAGTGTATTGGGATGAAGGGCTCCTTTATTCAGAGGCTAGAGACCCCAAGCCTGGTGCAACCAGGAGGTTGGTTATACCTCTGCAATTTAGGGGCTTCCTTCTTACCTTGGCCCATGATATTCCTTTAGCAGGACACTTAGGCCAGAACAAGACTTGGGACAGACTTGTCCCTCACTTTCACTGGCCTCCCATGAATGAAGATACAAAGGAGTTTTGTCGCTCCTGTGTTACCTGCCAAGCCAGTGGCAAATCAGGTGGCACAACAAAGGCCCCCCTAATACCACTACCTGTGGTGGGGGTCCCCTTTGAAAGAGTGGGAATAGACATAGTGGGTCCCATGGATCCTCCCACTGCATCTGGGCACAGATTTATACTGGTGGTAGTGGATCATGCCACCAGGTATCCAGAGGCAATTCCCCTTAGGACCACTACAGCACCTGTTGTGGCCAGGGCCCTGCTGGGAGTATTCTCCAGAGTGGGGTTTCCTAAGGAGGTAGTATCTGACAGAGGTACCAACTTTATGTCAGGATACTTGACAGCTATGTGGAAGGAATGTGGTGTCAACTACAAGTTCACCACCCCTTATCACCCACAATGCAATGGGCTTGTTGAGAGATTCAACAAGACCCTAAAGGGTATGATCAAAGGATTACCTGAAAAGCTCAGGCGAAGATGGGACATCCTTCTACCCTGCCTTCTGTTTGCTTACAGAGAGGTCCCACAAAAGGGGGTTGGCTACAGCCCCTTTGAATTGTTGTTTGGGCACCCTGTGAGAGGCCCACTGTGTTTGGTGAAGGAAGGATGGGAGTTACCTCTCAAAAAGCCTAAGCTAGACATAGTGGACTATGTACTTGGTCTCCGCTCCAGGATGGCTGAGTATATGGAGAAGGCATCCAAAAACCTTGAGGCAAGCCAGGCCTTACAGAAAGCTTGGCATGACCAAAAGGCTGTCTTGGTTGAGTATCAGCCAGGACAGAAGGTATGGGTGTTGGAGCCAGTGGCCCCAGCAGCACTCCAAGACAAATGGTCTGGACAACATACAATCCTGGAAAAGAAGGGAGAGGTCACCTACTTGGTCGACCTAGGAACTCCCAGGAGTCCCCACAGGATACTCCATGTTAACAGGCTCAAAGCATATGTTGACAGGGCAGACATGGGCTTGCTCATGGCTACAGATGAGGGACAGGAGGAAGAGAGTGACCCTCTCCCAGACCTGTTGTCTCAGAACCCTGAAGATGGCTCAGTTGAAGGAGTGACCCTTGGAGGCAACCTCACTGCCCATCAGCAGACTGAATGTAGACAGGTTCTACAATCATTTTCACATATGTTTTCCTTGATACCTAGTCAAACTGACTGGTGTACCCATGTGGTGGACACTGGTGACAGTCTGCCTGTAAAGAACAAGCTTTACAGACAACCTGACCACGTCAGGGACTGTATAAAGGCTGAGGTACATAAAATGCTGGAATTAGGTGTCATTGAACCCTCAGAGAGCCCCTGGGCTAGCCCAGTGGTTCTGGTCCCCAAACCTCACACCAAAGATGGCAAGAGAGAGATGAGGTTCTGTGTGGATTACAGAGGACTCAATGCTGTCACCAGGACAGATGCACACCCTATTCCAAGGGCAGATGAGCTCATAGACAAACTAGCTTCTGCAAAGTTTTTGAGCACATTTGACTTAACAGCTGGCTATTGGCAAATCAGATTAGCTGAGGAGTCTAAGGCCAAAACAGCATTCTCAACCCCAGGTGGGCACTACCAGTTTGTGGTGATGCCCTTTGGTCTGAAGAATGCACCTGCCACCTTCCAAAGGCTGGTGAACCAAGTCCTTACTGGGTTGGATGACTTTTGCGCAGCATATCTGGATGACATTGCTGTCTTTAGCTCCACCTGGGAGGATCACCTGATCCACCTGAAGAAGGCTCTTGAGGCCCTGCAGAGGGCAGGCCTCACTATCAAGGCTACTAAGTGCCAGATAGGGCAGAGTAAGGTTGTGTATTTGGGCCACCTTGTAGGTGGAGGCCAAGTTCAACCACTGGAGAGTAAGATACAATCCATCAAGGACTGGTCCCCTCCAACCACCCAGACTCAAGTTCGAGCTTTCTTGGGCTTGACTGGGTACTACAGGAAGTTTGTTAAGAACTATGGGTCCATTGTGACTCCTCTTAATGATCTGACATCCAAGAAGATGCCCAAAAAGGTTCAGTGGACAGTAAGCTGTCAAAAGGCATTTGATGACCTGAAGGAGGCCATGTGCTCTGCACCTATCCTGAAAAGTCCTGACTACTCCAAAGAGTTTATTGTCCAAACAGATGCTTCTGAGTTGGGTGTGGGAGCTGTGCTGTCACAACTTAATGTAGATGGTCAAGACCAACCCATTGCTTTTATTAGCAGAAGGTTGACCCCCAGAGAGAAGAATTGGTCAGCTATTGAGAGGGAGGCCTTTGCTGTGGTGTGGGCCCTGAAGAAGCTGAGGCCATACTTGTTTGGCACTCACTTCAAGATTCAGACCGACCATAAGCCCCTCTTGTGGCTAAATCAGATGAAGGGTGAAAACCCCAAACTGCTTAGGTGGTCCATTTCCCTACAGGGGATGGACTTTACAGTGGAGCACCGGCCAGGTACTGACCATGGGAATGCAGATGGTCTCTCCAGGTACTTCCACTTAGGACATGAAGACGAGACTGGTCAAGGCTAGTTTAATGTCCCAGCGTTTGGGGGGGGGGGTTGTGTAGGAGAGTAGGGTCTGCTATCCTATGGTCACCCCAAATTTTTGCTTTTTGCTTCACTGGTTTTTGACATATTGAGGCCGTGGGCCTGCCAATCAGACCCCCAGCCTGCTGTTCTCTCTACTAAATTAAAACTATGCACCCTAGGTGCATAACCAATTGGAAGTGGATCACCCTGTCAGCCCCTGTACCAGTGTACACTAGGTACCCAGGGCATTGGTGTACCCAAGGCCTGCCAGGGGCTGAAGCATGTATTATGCCACCCCAGGCTTGGCCTAACAATCTGACACAACTGGCTGATCACTCAGCTGGGGGAAGTTGGTGTAATCACCTCTTACTTAGGTGTAGTATACCTATACCTAACCTTAAATGGGACACCTGGTAACCTATAAGTCACTCCTATGGCAGGCCTTAACAATCCTGAAGGCAGAGTGCTTGGTTCCATGTGAGATGGTGCTCTGGCATGAGCTGAGCCTGTCTGCAGTGGTCGGAACAACTTCCTTCTACTGTTTCCAGATATCGTCATACCATATACTCTTAAGTGCATTATGAACCTCGCGGTTAAATGCTAACTTTGGTTTGGCTTTATCAAAACATGTCGAGTAAGGTGTCATACGAATTGGAATACTAACCCCTCGCCAATTCTGGCGACGGGGTTAGCATTCCACCCTTCTAGAGGGACACGACATGTACAGTGCCTGAAACCCGGGTAAAATCAGACATAGCCTCAGCTCCACAAAATGGATGCTGCCACCACAGACACAAGTCTGCCCTCCTGCTGCTGGGAGTCCTTCCAGCTTGGGAGGTGTGGACAAAGGGTTTCCTGCCAGGGGAGGTGCGTGCACCACCCCAGACAGGATTTTGTGTATTGGTCAGGTAGGGCTTGAAAGAAACCAGACATGCCTGTGGCTCACAAGGAGCCTCGGTGCATATGCCAGTTCAAACCGGTCCTGGGGCACACCAGTCCCGGGCCTGGGGCGAGCTGGACAAAGGATTGGGGGTGTAACCACCCCCCTTCCTGGTCCCACCCATAGGGAGGGACCTAGCAGGTAGTCCGGCCCCTAGAATCCACTTAAAGGTAGGAGCTGTGTCCTAAGACTTCAGACATCCTGGAATCAACTTAATACTAAGAAGAAGACGGGAACTTCGACGCTCTGCTGCACAGAGGACTGAAGCCAATCTCCCCTGTGGTCAGGGAGTGACCACCTTGCTAACGCAAGCACCATCCAGCGAATCAACGTCTGCTTTGCCGCCGCCTCCCGCCGGAGCCCGAGCGCAGAGACTGACAAGACCTGGACCTCCAGACCTCTCACCGCCCGATCCACAGTCCCTGAAAAGAGGAGACCCGTGGAGGCACCGAGACACGTGGAGCCAGCCATCTTGGAACGACTACGACAAGCTGACAAGTGCAACAACCGAGGCTCCCTCCAAGTTGTGCTTTGGGATCTGAGAAGCCCAACACCCGAGCAGCATCTGCACCAAAGGTGAGCCCTCCAGCATCTCCACGATCTGCGTGGGGCCCTTCTGCATTTTGCCACTCGACGCGCCTAACCGGTTGCTGGCCGCTGGCTAGTAGCCATCTTGGCGACGAACTTCAAGAAATACACCGCTGGTCTGGTTGCTCCAGACTGGCCCTTGCTCCCCTCCAAAGGAGCAGTCCCTCTGACCTTGCTGGTCAGAACCATCAGCTTATTTCATCTCCTACAACAATTGCTTTTGCCAAGGCTTGTTTGCATCGATCAAGTCGCCGACACCGCCGACAGCGAGAGCCTGCGTGGGACAGCTCGTGAACCGACTCCTGGACGTCGTCGACCTCCAGGGACCACGTGGCTGCAGAGACAAGCTACACCTTCCTTCCTGTTTGCACCCGACATTGCCTGGTACCCACCTGGTGCCACGCCGGTCACTGGCTAGTGACTGTGAACACTGTCCCCTCTGCTTACAGGTCTTCAACATCTCCGATCCACTCTTGGATCCACTGCATCTCTCCCGGACCGACCGCCTGCAGCATCTTTGTCTTCAAGCTCCACGGAACAGATAGAAGAAACCCGACGCACTTCGAGGCCTATGCACCCGCTTCCTGTGGGTGAGGTAAAGCTGGCACACCTGTGCCCAAGTGTAGTATTACATCTCTAGTGCCTGTGTTCCAAATCTTGAGTTCCTAGTCCATCCGGAAGATCCTCTTTGCAGTAACTTTGTACTTTTTACGCACCCATTGAAACCTATGGGAGCACGCGTGTGACTATTTGCTCTGCACACGCCACCCGTGGACCTCCTGGTCACTAACTGACGTTAGCTCCTTGTAGGCCCAGCGATTCTAGAGGCCCTAGGCCTTTTTCCTTTTCTGTTCGTGGTACTTATACCACTATTTTAGTATATGGTTTGAGTGGCCACCAGGGCCTATCCATATAAAGTGCAACTTCTGCGTATTCTGTGATAATCTTGTTGGACGATTTGTGCTCCTGTGCTCATAAAGAGACTAGGGGTTACTTTGAGAAATAAATACATATATATTTTGAATATATATCTGTGTGGTGTCCTTTCATTGGTATAAAAGGGGGTTGCATTTGGTAAAACAGCTGGCTTAACACGCTTCACG